>NW_016107584.1:619953-678822 GCF_001604975.1 Cebus imitator
TGACCAGGATGGTCTCGATCTCTTGACCTCGTGATCCACCCGCCTCGGCCTCCCAAAGTGCTGGGATTACAGGCTTGAGCCACCGCGCCCAGCCTATGATGTAACTATCTTAAAGTGATCCCCAATCTTTTTGGCACCAGGGGCTGGTTTTCTGGAAGACAATTTTCCCACAGACCAGGGTGGGGAGATGGTTTCGGGATAACCCAATCACATTGTTTATTGTACACTTTGTTTCTATTATTATTACATTGTAATATATAATGAAATAACTAGACAACTCACTACAATGTTGAATCAGTAGGATCCCTCAGCCTGTTTCTCAGCAACTAGATTGTTCCATCTGTGGGTGATGGGAGACAATGATAGATCATCAGGCATTGGATTATCATAAGGAATGCACAAACTAGGTCCCTTACATGTACAGTTCACAATAGGGTTCAAGCTCCTATGTAAATCTAATACCACTGCTGCTCTGACAGGTGATGGAGCACAGGTGGTAATGCTTGCTTGCTGACTGCTCACCTTCTGCTGGGCAGCCCTGTTCCTAACAGACCACGATGCTTGGGGACCCCTGCTATTTTGGATCTCTAGAGTCTATTGAAGGTTTAGAACTTCCACAGGAAGGCTTAGAGAGTGAATTGTGGATACTTTTGGCAAATTTTAACTTTAGCACAGTAGCAGATACAAATTTCCCACCTCTCAGCTATGCAGCAGGTAGTGGTGCATATATTCTTGGAGCAACTTGCATACAACTTGTGGGAGCCAGGGTAAGCATAAAAGATCCTGTTCCACAAATACCAGGGATCTGATCTCTGCTCACTTATTGCTGCTTGTGAACACAGTGGGGCAAATAAATAGTGGCTATGTTGGTATACATTCCCCCATTGCTTCAAGCCATCCCCCACAAGCTGAAGTCACTCTCAGTGGATTTAAAGGGCTTCTTCCCTTCATCCTTGATTTTTTTCCTTTTCTCTTTTGGGTGCCAGACATTAAAGACTAGGGCATTCAAAACAGTTACATACACAGAGAAAATTAAAACATGACTGCACATGTCCAGGAAAAGGGTCAGAAAAGATGGTAAAAAATTTAAGACTGATTCTTGGCATGTGGACCACCTACAACAATCAAAAATTAAAAAGACAATAACAGAAGAAATAACAAATCCTGAGGAAGGAGGATAATTTGATTTCCAGAGTTACTACATTCTTAGATTTAGATACCCAGTTTGCAACAACAAAAAAATTGCAAACAAGCATAAAAGTATGGAACATTTAAGAAAAAAAAATTCAAAGAAACTGTCCCTGAAAAAGGCATGATAAGAACTATATTAGACAAAGACTTTAAATAACTGTCTTAAAAAGATTCAAGGAACTAAAGAAAGACGTGGAGAAAGTCAAGAAAATCATATATGAACAAAATGGAAATATAAATAAAGAGATAGAAAACCTAAAAAATAAACCAAAAAGAAATTCTGAAGCTGAAAAGTACAATAACTGAACCTTAAAAATTCACTAGAGATTCAAAGATCTGACAGAATAGAGAAATCTACAAACTTGATGATAGGACAATGAAAATTGTCAAGTCTGAGGAATAAAAGGAAAAAAAAAAAGGTTGAAGAAATGTAAACAGAGCCTAAAGGACCTGTGGGACACCATCAAATGTACCAACATGTGCATTTTTAGAGTCCTAGAGGGAGAAGAGAAAAAGAAAGGATTAGGGGAAAATACTTGAAAAAAAAAATGGTTGAAAATTTTCTAAATTGCTGAAAAATAGAAATATAAGTACCTGAGAAGCTGAACAAACTCCAATTATGATGAATTGAATGAAAAAACAAACAAGGGACTCAAGCAACAAGTAGCACAATGAATAGAATAGTACCTCACATCTGAGTACTAACCTTGATTGTAAATGATTTAAATGTGCTACTAAAAACATACAGAATGGCAGAATGGATAGGACTCCACCAACCAAGAATCTGCTGTCTTCAAGAGACTCATCTAACACATAAAGATTCACATAAACTTATGGCAAATGGGTGGAGATAGATATTCCAGGCAAATGGACACTGAAAATGAGCAGTAGTAGCTATTCTTATGTCAGATCAAAACATATATTTAAATCAAAAACAGTTAAAGAAGACAAAGAGAGACGTTACATAATGAGAAGAGGTCTTGATCAACAGTAAAAATCACAATCCTAAATATATATGCACCTAACATTGGAGATTCCAAATTTATAAAACAATTACTACTAGGCCTGAGAAATGAGATAGACAGCAAAACAATAATAGTGGGAGACTTCTGTACTCCACTGACAGCACTACACAGGTCATCAAGACACAAAATCAACAGAGAAATAATGAACTTTAACTATGCCCTAGAACAAATGAATTTAACAGTTATTTACAGAAAATTCTATGCAACAACTGCAGAATATGCATTCTATTCATCACCAAAGGGAACATTCTCCAGGATAGACCATATGATAGGTTGCAAAACAAGTCTCAATACATTTTAGAAAATAGAAATTATAGCAAGTACTCTCTCAGACCATAATAAAATAAATTTGGAAGTCAACTCCAAGAGGAACCCTGAAAACCATGCAAACACGTGTAAAGTAAATAACCTGCTCTTGAATGATCATTGGGCCAACAATGAAATTAATGTGAACATTTAAAAATTTGTTTGAACTAAATGATAATAGTGACAATACTTGTCAAAATTTCTGGGATATAGCAACAGTGCTAAGAGGAAAGTTCATAGCCTTAAATGCCTACATCAGAAAGTCTGAAAGACCACACAGTGACAATCTAATGTCACACCTCAGGGAACTAGATAAACAAGAACAAATGTAACCCAAACCCAGTAGAATAAAAGAAATAACAAAGATCAGTGCACAAGTAAATGAAATTAAAACAATAACAATACAAATGATAAGTGAAACAATAAGCTAGTTCTTTGAAAAGATAAAATTGATAGATCATTAGCAAGATTAACCAAGAAAAGAAGAATGAAGATCCAAATAAGCTCAATTAATAATGAAATAGGAGATATTACAACCAATGCTACAGAAATAGAAAAGATCATTCAAGACTACTATGAACACCTTTATGTGCACAAACTGGAAAACCTAGAGGAGATGTATAAATTCCTAGATATATACAACTGTCTGAGATTAAACCAGGAAGATATAGAAACTCTAACAGACCAATAACAAGCAGTGAGACTGAAATTGTTATTTTAAAAATGCCAACAAAAAAAGGTCAAGACTAGTTTGATTCACAGATGAATTACATCAGTCAAAAAAGAATTGATACCAATCCTATTGAAACTATTCCAAAAGCTAGAGAAAGAGGAAATCCTCCCTAAATTATTCTATGACACTGATATTGCCCTAATACCAAAACCAAAAAAGTATATAAAAAAATAAACTACAGACCAATATCTCTGATGAACATAGATGCAAAAATATTCAGCAAAATACTAGCTAACCAAGTCCAGCAGCATATCAAAAAGATAATCTACCATGATCAAGTGGGTGTCATACCAGGGATGCAGAGATGGTTTAACATATTCAACTCAATAAATGTGATACACCACATAAACATAATTAAAAATCACATGATCATCCCAATGGACATATAAAAAAACATTTGATGAAATCTAACATCTCTTTATGATTAAAACCTTCAGCAAAATCAGCATATAAGGAACATATCTTAAGGGAATAAAAGCCATCTCAGGGACATATAGCAAAATCAGCATATAAGGAACATATCTTAAGGGAATAAAAGCCATCTCAGGGACATATCTTAAGGTAATAAAACCCGCAACCAACATTATACTGAATGGGGAAAAGTGAAAGAATTCCATCTGAAAACTGGAACAAGATAAGGATGCCCACTTTCACTACTTCTATTTAACATAGCACTGTAAGTCCTACCCAGAGCAATCAGACAAGAGAAAGAAATAACGGGCATCCAAATGGTAAAGAGGAACTCAAACTGTTGCAGTTTGCTGATGATATAATCATATATCTAGAAAACCCTAGGCTGAGTACGGTGGCTCACACCTGTAATCCCAGCACATTGGGAGGCAGATGTGGGTGGATCACCTGAGGTCAGCAGTTCAAGACCAGCCTGGCCAACATGACAAAACCCCATCTCTACTAAAAAGACAAAAATTAGCCAGGCGTGGTGGCAGGTGCCTGTAATCCCAGCTACTGGGGAGGCTGAGGCAGGAGAATTGCTTGAACCTAGGAGGTAGCAGTTGTAGTGAGTTGAGATCATGCCACTGCACTCCAGCCTGGGTGACAGAGTAAGACTTTGTCTCAAAAAAAAAAATGTAAAACATAAAGGCTCATCCAAAAATCTCCTAAAGCTGATAAATGAGTTCAGTAAAGTTTCAGGATATAAAATCAATGTATACAAATCAGTTAACACCTATACACCAAGTACTCAAGCTGAGGCTCAAATCAAGAACTCAACCCCCTTTACAATAACTGCAAAAACAATAAAAATACTTAGGAATATACCCTAAGTAGGTTAAAGACCTCTACAAGGAACACTACAAAACACTGCTGAAAGAAATCATGGATGACACAAAGAAATGGAAACTCATCTCATGCTTATGGATGGGTAGAATCAATATTGTGAAAGTGACCATATTGCCAAATGCAATCTACAGATCTGATGCATTTCCTGTCAAATACCATAATCATTCCTTACATAACTAGAAAAAACATTTCTAAAATTCATATAGAATCAGAAGAGAACACACACAGCCAAAGCAAGACTAAGCAAAAAGAACAAATCTTAAGCCATTACATTACTTGACTTCAAACTATATTATTAGGCTATAGTCACCAAAACATCATGATACTGGTATAAAAATAGACACATAGGCAAATGGAAGACAATAGAAAACTCAGAAATAAAGCTAAATACTTACAGCCAAATGATCTTCAACAAAGCAAACAAAAACCAAGTAGAGAAAGGACAGCCTATTCAACAAATGATGCTGGAATAAATGGCAAAGCCCATGTAGAAGAATGAAACTGGATCCTCATATCTTACCTTATATAAAAATCAGCTCAAGATAGATTAAAGACTTAAATCTAAGAGTGAAAGCCATAAATATTCTATAACATCAGAAAAACACTTTTAGACATTGGCTTAGGCAAAGACTTCATGACCAGGAACCCAAAAGCAAATTCAACAAAAACAAATAGATGAGAGTTAATTAAACTTAAAAGTTTCTGTACAGCAAAGAAATAATCAGCAGAGTAAACAGCCAACCCACAGCGTGGGAGGAAATCTCCACAAACTGTGCATCTAGCAAAGGACTAATATTTAGACTCTACAAGGACCTCAAACAAATCAGAAATAAATCTTGTCAAAAATTGAGCTAAGGACATGAAATAGACACTTCTCAAAAGAAGATATACAAATGGCCAACAAACATGAAAAAATGCTCAACATCACTAATGATCATGGAAATGCAAATCAAAACCACAATGCAATACCAACTTACACCTGCAAGAATGGACATAATTTAAAAATAAAAAATATATATAGATGTTGGCATGGATGTGGTGAAAAGAAAACACTTTTGCACTGCTGGTGATAATGAAAACTAGTACAACCGCTATGGAAAACATGGAGATTTCTTCAAGAACTAAAATTAGATCTATTTGATTCAGCAATCCCACTACTGGGTATCAACACAGAGGAAATTAAGTCATTATATGAAAGCACACACACACACACACACACACGCACGCACACCATGGAAGCCTACTCAGCCATAACAAGAAACAAAATAATGGCATTTCCAGCAAACTGAATGGAGTTGGAGATCGTAATTCTAAGTGGAGCAACTCAGAATTGGAAACCAAATGTTGTATGTTCTCACTTGTAAGTGGGAGCTAAGCTATGAAAACACACAAGCATAAAAATGATACAGTGGACTTTGGGGACTCAGGGAGAATGCTGGGAGGCAGCTGAGGGATAAGACTACAGATTAGGTACAGTGTACACTGCTCAGTTGACAGGTTCACTAAAATCTCAGAAATCACCACTAAAGAGCTTATCCATGTAACCTATCAATAAATAAATAAATAAAAATAAACAAATATAACAAAAAAGCACTTGACAAAATTCAACACACTTTCATGATAAAAACACTCAACAAACTATGAATGAAAGGGAACTATCTCAACATAATAAAACCAGTATATATTAAAAACAAAACACACAGCCAACCTAGGACTCAGTAGGGAAAGACTGAAAGCTTTTCTCTAAGATCAAGAGCAAAGTAAAGATTTTCTTTCTCCCCTTTTATTTAACATAGTTGTGGAAGTTTTAGAGCAATTAGGCAAGAAAAATGCATAAAAATGATCCAACTTGGAAAGAAAGAGATAAAATTGTTTCTGTTTCCAGATGTAATCTTATACATAAAAACTAAAGATTAATAAAAATTGTTTGAATTAATGAATTGACCAAAGTAGTAGGATTTAAAGTGAACACATAATTATTTGTCTTTCTATACATTAACAATGAAGATTTTTTTGAAGAAAATACTTAGAAATTAGCTTAACCAAGGAGATGAAAGACTTGTACAATGAAAACAACAAAAATGCTGAAAGAAATGAAGAATACATAAGTAAATGGAAACACAATGTGAATTCGTGGGTTGGAAGACTCAGTCTTATTAAGACATCATTACTACTCAAAGTGGTTTATAGATTCAGTGGAATTCTTATTAAAAGCGCAGGTGTATTTTTTTTGCAGAAACAGAAAAACTTACCCTAAAATTCATATAGAATCTCAAGGGATCCTTAATAGCCCAAACAACCTATTAAAATAAAGCTAGAAGACTTAGTTTCCTGATTTCAGGACCTACTATAAAGCTACAGTGTATAAAACAGTGTGGCATTGGTGTAAATCAGATAAATAAACCAACAGAACAGAATAGAGAGCCCATAAATAAACCTTTACCTATATGATCAAATGATTTTTGACAAGGATATCATGTTCGTTCCATGAGGAAAGTATAATCTCTTCAACAAATGATGCTGGAAAAACTGAAATGTATATATTATTGTACTTTTACATTCAATATATAATTGATACTGAAATGTATCAATTATATATTGAGCTTGTATCCTGCAAGCTTGATTAAATTGCTTATTATTCTAGTTAGTTTTTACTAACATGTATTCATTATTAATATTATTTGTAACACTGTATTCTGATGTAGTACATTACTAACCTATATTAAAATTAATCAACTAGGCCGGGCATGGTGGCTCATGCCTGTAATCTCAGCACTTTGGGAGGCCGAGGTGGGTGGATCACCAGGTCAAGAGATCGAGACTATCCTGGCCAACATGGTGAAACCCCGTCTCTACTAAAAATACAAAAAAATTAGCTGAGCGTGGTGGCATGCACCTGTAGTCCCAGCTACTTGGGAGGCCGAGGCAGGAGAATTGCTTGAACCCGGGAGGCAGAGGTTGCAGTGAGCTGAGGTCACACCACTGCACTCCAGCCTGGTGCCTGGTGATGGAGTGAGACTCTGTCTCAAAAAAAAATAAAAATAAAAAATTAATCAACTAATGATGTACTTAAATAAATCAACTAATAATGTACATCACAATGAGGAAGAGGTTATAAACAGAAATGGGCTTAAATTTCCAAATCTTAAATTTACCTGGTGCTATACAAATCTGAGTGATTCCAAAGTACTTTAATGTTCTGTTTCATTTTAAGTCAGAAACAAGTTGATTTAATATTATGAGAGAAAGAGAGAAAGTTTATAAACATATAGATGCACAATCAACTGTTCTATAAAACTCATAATCATTTTCTCGATTGAATTCATGTTGTACCAAATAACATTTATTGGAAAAGTTGAGTTCAAACTTTTATCTATGTATTGTTAAACGTTAACATTCCCTAGCAAAATTTTAGCCACAGTCAATACTTTCATTATCCTTATCAACATTATTCTTAACAACAAAATCCATAATCTTACTGAAGCTAGGCAATTCTTACCTTTACTGCAATACTACAAATATAATTCTGACTTCAATGTTTCTGACTAGTCGCCATTTATGGATATTAGATTCATGCTTAACACTAAAATTAGTTCAGCTGGAGGCATAAACGAGCTGCATTTGCTCCTTTTCTCTGTCATGCTAATTACTACCAATCTCTATAGATTTGTCAACCATGCAAACTGCCATGGCAATCAGACTAAACATTACACACACATGTGCACACACACACACACACACACACATTCTCACAGATTCAACCCAAGAATTGAATTTTTTTTACAATATTACAACTTTACTGAATGATAATAAGTGCAAAAATCCAAAAATACATAACATTTAATATGTTTGAATCTTTAAAATGCTGATTTTTAGTTATGCTCCATTATTCTGGAACACACATACAATTATCTTTCTAGGTGAAAGCTAACATTTTCTATTCCAATAACAAGCCTATTAATGAAGCCCAAGATGACTGTGTAAGCCATGAAGTGTTTGTCTGAGGAGACAATTCTGGGGTTTCTTTTATTCCTATCTTGGTTCCTCCATTTTCTGTGTAACCCTGGGCAAGTCTGTGTCATTCTTTTTGACTTGAGTTTTCTGTATGTGGAATTGAAGTAATAATTGCCATTTATATATTATTTTTTTTCTGAACAGGTGTCATGAGAATTAATGAGATTATTAATCAGTAGACCTCCAGGCCATTGTCAGTGTCAGGATAGTATTATTGGCCTCTAGAGGAAAAGAGATGAGAGGGTTTTGGGGAAGAGAAAGAACCTTGATGAAATGGGAAAGACAATGAAAATAGAGCTAGGTAATGATATTAGCCTTTGAAAAACTGGATAAAGTACATGAGCAAAAAAGGCAGAAAGAAGTCCTTCCATTTCCTTTTATTCTAATACAGTCCAGCCTTCCCTAACTCTATGCTACTTCAACCAAACTAAGTTATCTATGCTTCCTCTGTTCTACCATTATAATCAGCTATGCCCACTTTCTTCCATCATTAATCACAGTAGATTGCTAATGTTACTTTCTTGTCTAAGACATTGGAATTTAAAAAATAAAATGCTGTATTTTATTTGTCTCTCTATTTACATAATAGAGCATCGGGTCAGGCATTTACTTGTGCTAAAAGATGACAATATGGATGTGAATGGAGGGAGATTTTTATATGATTGAAAGGTGCCATTTTGTTTGGAAAGGAGAAGTGGCTTCCTGTTCTTTAATGAATATGCCGTGAACAACATTGTTGGCACTCAAAAATGAATGTCAGGAAAGGCCTTAATCTAATATTCATTCATTCATTTTTTTTAATTGCCCAATTGCCAAGCTTTGTTTTCTATGATGACAGAGAAGCAGGAAGAACTTCCTATTAAGCTGAAATTGATGTTCAAAGTAAAGGTACTCAGCACTAAATCTGAATTAGTAATCAACTAATCAGATCAGTCCATATGCTTGATGGTGATGTTTCAGTTAACATTTTCTTTAATCAGCTAAGGATGTGATCCGCTAAGCTTGCCTTTTTCTCTTCTAACTTTTTCTTAAATCTGAAGTCATAGGTGTATCTTTTAGTAAAATACAGACTTAAAAATGGAGATTGCTTTTTAAAATTTTTAGATCTAAGCCTAATTTTTATTTTATTAAGAAAATTAACCTAACTCCTTCACTCACTTTTCTCTCATCTTCTGCAGTTAGACTACAAGCAGTTAAACCCACTTTGTTTCCCAAAGACCCAAATTCTGAAGCGAACACCATTTCTAAATAATCACAAATAGTATCATATACTGCATATTTCATTGTAATGTGTCTCTATCACCCCATGGCACAGGCAACTCCTAAATGCCGGAAGAAAAAGATACCACAGGTCTTAATAGCTATATATAGTTTGCCTGCTAATATAGTTTATAGAAGTGGAAGATACACAGGATTGCCTAATTCATCTCTCAGAGCGTAGATGAAGCTTCTAAGAAACAGCCGTGCAAAGATGCAGAGGCTATTGGTTGGAGCTGCAATGCCAGTGCCCTGCCGTCCAATCTGGGTCGTTTCCCACTGTGTCCTGCTCCTTGCCTGAATTCAACATTATATTTTTCACATTTACCTCTATGCAGTATCTTGATTTCTCCATTTTTCTCTCATTGCCTCTCCTGTGCATCACTCTATTTAGTTATAGAGTCTTTGTGAGCTACTTCAACTCTTATAAAGAATTAGTTAAGTCAAGCGTTGGACATTAAATAAATTTGAAAAACAAAGAAATGAAAACAAAAAAGTGATTTAAGAAACATCTGTCTTTCTAATTATACTACCGCAAAAAATTTCCATAATGTTAAGAACCAGGGTACATGTATTATTTAAATGACAAAAGGGTTCTAATCTATAGGAACATTGAGCTATAAATAAAACCTGTATTTAAGTAAACAAAAAAGAAAGCGTGGCATTTGCAGTAAAAGGAGAACTCACCTTAGTTTTTCTGAGGAAAAAAAGTTATATTTCATTAAGATTTAATTTCCCTTTCATAATTCCTAGGCCTTCTCTATCAATTTTTTAAAAGTAGAAGCATTGCACTGCAGAGATATATTAAGTTTGCAAAAAGATATATGCTCATTATAAAAAGTAAAGGGCTTTAAATATGGGTGGTTCTTCATAAAAGTTTGTCCTATGTCAGTAAATGGATACTTAAAATACAGTTTTTCATGGATATAATAACATTATAGATGGTGTAATTTTACAGGTCAGTTTATGAAAGGCTGGCTTTTCCAAGGCAGAATTTACAAAAGCAGAAACACTTCTCTTAGACGGCAGCATTGAAGGAAAAGCTCTCTCCCATGCGTAGCAATGGCAACTGGCTACCTTACAGCTCGAAGAGAGGTTGAGGTACAAAGAATTATTCATAAAACAGAAGTTCATAGCTTGTAGTCTGTTCATTCAGGAAATAAATGATATATTAATCTCCTTTATACCGTGGAACAATTATTATGAGGTGGGCATACAAATACATATTCACAGACATACTATAGTAAATGAAATGCAGAACAAAGCCTGACCACATGCCCCACCTCACAACATAGAAGAAAATCAAACTAAATTCATGAGCATTTCCTGTGTAACAGGAACTATCGTATACAAATAATTTAAACTTCATTCCAATCCTATCAGGAAGGTATTTTTTTTTATCGAATATTAACAAAGGAGAAAGCTGAGTACAACATGCCAATGGTTTTGTCCCCAGTCACTCAGATGATAGGCAGAAGAACTCTAATTCAAACTCTGCCTGACTCCCAGACCCAAGTCTGGCTCTTCACCAACCCTCTGGTGATGATACCAAAGGCGGTCATCAACCTCCATCTGGAAGCTAAAAAGTTCAAGGAAACATTTTCTAACATTTTCAAAAGCTAAAATGAAGCACTATAAAAACTTTTCCTCGTATAGATCTAAGTGTCCCAAGTAACAAGAAAGGAAGAAACCAACTTTGAATGATAATTACATGAATTCTTCAGAGGGCAGAAAAAAACAAAATTTTTAAAACCACATAATTAAAGACATTAGTATAACTATCTGGCCTAAGTTCCAGATCTAACCACCAGAGTGGAGCTAAAACCAATTTATCTGCTCTCCAAAGCAGAGGTTGCCAGCCAAGAGTGTCTCAAAGGAATGACACAAATATTTCATCGAAGCATAAATATAGTAGTTTTCAGACAGTGGCAGTGATGTGGATTCTTAAAAATAAAATACACCTAGAATAATTTACATTTCTCTTTTTGACAAATGACAATTATTTTGTAACTTTAGTTTTTAATTCACTTATACTAAATTTCAAGGGTTCAAAAAACTTCATTACTAGACAGTATGCCACATGACAGCTGCATATTTTTGCCAGCACACCTGTTTTCTATCATCATGATGCCTATATTGTTTAAATGTTTATAAATTCAGAGAATAAATGTACATCTGTAAAACCATCACTTCCTTTAAACCCTAAATTATAGTATGCATCAAATTATCATCTTAATATATCAATTTCAAGTCCAGAAGAAATATACATTTATCTGAGTAATTGCTTCTTACCCTTTATTGTAACTGTATTCTTAACTCATGACTTTCTTATTATTTAGGTATTTTATCCAGTGTCAGAAATTATTCTTTAGGCCCTATTTTTTAACTTTACAGTAACAAAAGAAAATAAAAGCGAAGTTACTAATAAAACTCCAAATATCTTAGTAATCCCATGAAAGAAAAATAAGAAAATATTTACTCTTTTTCTAAAAAGATGTGATTTCAAACATTAGAATATTTTGAAAAACATTAATTATAATGAATGGTTTTATATGTACCCAGACATTTTACCAATGTGCCTACTTAGGAACTGAGAGAGAGAAAGTAAAAATTATTTAGGAGTGAATTGAAGTATGAAAAAAAATAATTTAGAGTTATTTCTGGGGTATGCATATTATTTTAATTCATTCACTGCATCCATTTGCAAACTATGGCATATTAAAATTAGAATAAAACAATCTCCCCTGAAAAATCACTTTTCAAAATATTACATTTTAAGTTCATTCTATACATTTCATAAGTTTTCATAAATGTAGTGAAAATATCTATGCTTTGAAATTAGACAGCCCTGGATTTTAATTCTGGCTCTACGTTTTACTGGTTGGGAGATTCTGGGCAATTTACATAATACATTCACATGTTTGTTTACCCATCTATAAATAAAGACAACAATAGCATCTATACTATGGGGTGTTGTGAGGATTAAGTGAATTAATACATGTAATAAGCACCAAATATTAATTCTCTCTATATATATACACATGCTCCAAATTTATCTTTTATTTTTGTATCTTGTATTTAATTTATATTGGCATTAACTGTATTAACCTTGTAAATATTACAGTATCATCCTATGATATTTGGGTTGAAAGAAACCATAGACATTTTTATCTGCAATCCCTATAGATAAAGAAACATAGGAAATTCCTGTGGAAATTCTGGTGCACTGCTAATTCAACCCCTGTTGGACTTTATATTCTCTAAGGTACTAATGAAATATTTGAGTGAGACAAAGAAGCAGGCTGGATTAAAATCTTTACAAACGTGGATCCCGAAGGGCTAAAACATCACTAGGTTCCAACTAACTTAATTTCCTACACATGACTCTTTGCATGACTGGAAAATGTAAATTTCTTTTCTTCTGTTTCAGTATTCTATTGCTGTGAAACAAATTACAACAAATTTAACAATATAACATACATTTATCATCTCCTAGTACCTGTACATCTGAATTCTAGGCATGGCATGACCAAACTCTCTGTTCAGACTCTCACCAGACTGAAGTATATGTCAGCTAAGGCTGCAATCTCATCTGGGGCTTAGGTCCTTTTTCAAGTTAACTAGTGAATTCATTTTAGAACTCAGTTCCTTGCAGTTTAAGTTTAGGTCCCCCTTTCCTTGCTAGCTGTCAGCTCGGTACCACTCTCAGCAACTAGGCACTGGCTGCAGGTTTTTGCCATGTGGGCACCATAGACAGTTCACACATGGATTTTTGCTTTCATCCATGTGAGGTTTAATGTGTCTCTTTGACTCTCTTCTGCAAACAACCCAAAGAAAATGCTCTGTTTTTAAAGGACTCATCAGATAAGATCAGGCCCACCCAGCATCATCTTCCTTTACCCATATAACATCATGTTCTCATGGGAGCAACACGGCAACCTATTAACAGCCCAACCCCACTTAGGAGAATTATTCAGGGCATGTACTCTAGGGAATGGAAGCCCTGGAGGTTGTTTTAGGACCCTCTCTAGTACATTCTCATAACAAAAGGAATACTAAAGAAGAAAAGAAAAGGAAGAAAAAAAAGGTCCATGCCAGCACTGACATAACCTTGGTGTGATAATTTTACTACGAGCACATACACGTTGCAAAAGTCCCTGAATCTCAAGCCACCAGCCATAAGAAGTAGCCTACTCTGTACACTCATATTTGTCTGTCAAGTACTCTGTCATTATTATATTTTCTCATTTTAAAGGATAGAACCTGCTACTGACTTAATGATAGTTTTTGGCATTGGGTTAATGGAGAGATGCTTCTTTAATTAATTTTGACTATATGGTAAATTCCCATTTCATAAACATGAAAAGATAAAAAAGAAGCAATCAACTTCTAAGACCTACAACTTAAATTGTGTTTTTTATTAGAGATCAGGCTGAAAAGGATAGAGATGTTAAGTGACTTTCTCAAGACCACAGCCTAACATTGTCAAGGTCAGTCTGGGAGAAGAGTGGACAGCTGATAGCAGCTCAAGCCATGGGTGCACAGAGTTCACTCCAGGCAGCCCTGACATGAGATCTTGGGTGTACTGCAAATTCCAGGCTTCACGTGCTGCTGGGAGTTAGGGTTTTAGTGAGCACTTTCCCAAGGTTAGGACTGGGGTAGGAACTGCGTGGAATTGTCCTGCAGTGGAAAGGCATTATTGTGACTGCAGTTGAGGGTGGCCAGGAAATGGAGCACGGGCAAGGAGTTAGTCAAGTAAATGCTTCACTTGGAAATCACTGTTTTAGAGTCTTTTTTAAAAGACTCCCTACAATTGGCAAATTCTTTGTTCCTTTTGTTTTCTTCTGGAAGCCAATAAAGCAGATGATCCCCCTTCTCTGCAAGAACATCCCCAACCCTTTTCACCCCAGGGAATAATTAAATTAATGAAATGATTATTTGAGATTATTCAAATGATTGATATTTGGAAGAAGTGATTTGCAGATGTTGACTCCCTGGAAACAGAAGAGGAAAAACTAGAGGAAACTATAATGCTTTCTCAAATCAAGAACCTTGTGAGTGGGCCTGCTATGTGCAGGCTGTAATCCTTGGATAGGTTTCTGTACCAGAGGAATAGAGTAGAGGGCAATTCTAAGAAGATGGGCCCACCCTATACAGGTGGCAAAATAAGCTTATCTGCATAGCAATGTGGGCCTTATCAGACCAATCTATTCACCACCTTTTTGGGGAAATTTTGAAGTTTAGAAGGCTTTACCCATACAGTTTTATCTTGTTATGGCAACTTGAAATTTGAGGATAACAGGAGACTGATAAGAGTTAGAGGAAAGGACGTATAACAACATGTTTGAAAGGGGTGGAAGTATGAGGATTCAGCAGTATTTATAGAAAACACAAATCTGAGGTTAGTGGGAAAATGGAATTGCTTTGTAAAGAATTCATGATATGACATATGCCAGTAAAGAATAGAGAGAGGCAACTGGTCTGAAGAGAAATCACTGACTTCTGAAAGTTTTTGGCCAATATTTTAATCATTTACATTTTCTTAATGGGTGATTATTAAAAATGGGAAATCATGTATCTCTTTGTTAAGATATCTTTTATTAGATTATCAAAGGTTACATAGTAGTTCCTGTTCTGATACCTGCAGCTAGTTTGATATTTGACTGACTTGGAATAAATATAAAACTGTGTTCTCTCATCCTATCTGAGAATGAATACTATGGAATGGAATTTTAGATACAGATTATGTTTTATGAATATAAAAATTTTAGAAAAATGAATCAGTTCCAAAGAATCCCACTTAACTTCTATTTGCCTGCAAGAAGCTCTACATAGCAAGATAGAGTTGTACCTAAAATATATATGGCCATTTGAAAGAAGATATGAAATACCTTCATGTTCTGCAAATGAAAGAAGCTTTAAAGGATCTTCATGTCTCAGCAGAGAGGATGAGCTGCCCAAATTGAGTTAAATAAAGACAGGTGATACACATTAGATGGATTAAATTCACAACACCCAATAAATTACATCTAACAAAGAAGAGTGAGGGTCAATGAGCTTTCTAAGAATATTCCAGGCACAGATTTTCATACACATATTCTTACCATAAATTCAGCTAATGTAGAAACTTAAGTCCTGCTCCACTGTTTTTTAGTAATTAATGTCTATGAAATGTGGAAAGCAGTCAGCCTCTGGAGTCACCATTTTATCTTGGAGTGACTGTGTGAATCACTCTTCACCACTGACTTACTTTAGCACATATTCAATTTATATTGTTAATTTTTAAAATACTGCTCCTTGGTGAGCAGAGCTATCCTATAGGCAGTTTGCCCAGAATAGCCTAATTACTGTCTGGTTGCTATGCATTATTTTGTATCATCTTAGATTGTCCAAAACTTGGTTCTATTCCAACATTCTTGAATTTAAGAATTTAGTATAATATAGACTTCAGTCTGCTACATAGAGTGGGTAGAAAACCCAAATTTAGTGAACTGACTGAGTTGAAATTGGAAATCTGTCCAACAAATAGATGAGAATGTCCAGTCTTTTTTTCTTGAAGTGCGGTCTACCTTACCCATTCAAAAGTTTCTTCTTTTTCTCTGAATAGGCATATTTATATGGCTTCCTGGACCTAGCTTCAGAACCACACACACACACACACACAAACACACAGAGACAAAACCAAGAAACTAGTGTATTAAAAGAAAGACATAATTGATCTGGTAATATTTCCCGGTGCCTAAAATGTATATGTAAAAAGGGACGGATTATTTTATAGATTTAAAAGAATGTAGGTTGCAATTCAAAAGGAACAGCACATATAGGCAAAGCCTATGTGAATGTCAGGACATTCTCCTTCAAGTACAACAACAAAAAATTGCACCTGCTCTTTACCTATCACATTATCTGAACACATTTCGGTATTTTAAATTAGTTTCCAAACATATCTCATTTGTGCCAATTGACTTTTTCAATAAAACCTTGCAATTTTACTTCCTTATGAAGTGCTCAAAATCTGCAAAGTTCACATTAGAAACCAGTCTCTTTGTCAATGTTAACAATAATATTAGTATGAAAAATCTTTCAGATACTCTCATTTCTTTCTTGAATATAATATAAAGCCTATCATCAAATCAGCCTCTAAGTAAACATAGCAATGTGTGGTCCCAACATGGGAGCCATTCATTGCATTGAAGACGGTGTCGATAATTGCTTAAATATTCAAAACTGGCTCTGCATCCTAACAGTCAGCAGTAGCACATTTACTCAGCAATGATTCTTTTATGTAATATAAAGGTTTCAAAAAAAAAACCTGCTGTTCTCATCTATTCATATATATTATATCTCTTTTAAAACTCACATGCATGCTCACAGAAGCACACCCAATTTCAAATTATATTGTTACTTTATAACAGTTTCAGATGCAGCAAGGCAATATTATCTCTAAATAGACAATGAGTATTACTTACAACAGAGGCAGTGCTCCAACCTATATCTTCTATTTAAGGCACCCTAGATAAGAGCCACTCCATGCCTTGCTGAGACAAGATAAGCTACCTCCAAGAACAGAAACTCACTTGGCATTATTGTTGCTATTAATGGCAAAACTGCAATTACTTTTGCACCAACTTAATATTTGTGATTCTCCCTTAGCACACACTCCCCTGAATTACTTCCCTTCCTGATTTCTAGCGATGCTTTTTTCTGAGCTGTGTTTTTCCCCAGTATCGTGATGGTCATTTATCATTTACCATTTACCAAACCAGTTACCTGTCTCAAGATACATGTGCCTAAATTCCCACTTTTTATAGATTCTGTCACTTAACTCTAAAGATGGTAGAGTGAAGATGAGGTCATACTGAGTTGTACTGATCCAGAATAGCCCATGACTATACTCTGGAATAGCCCAGACAGAAATGGTAGAACTGTCTAGAGCCCAAGAGCTCTTTTCTACCAACAGTCTGTAGATTTAACATTCCGTGAATCACAGTGGGGGTTGGGCACCCTAGGTGAGGCAGGTCAGAGCGTCTCCTAACCCCCGCCTCTATCCTTATGCCTTTGCTTATTGCATCATGTTCACCCAACTGTATATACCAAAGCCACTATTTTAGAATTAAGGCAGCCTGGGAGCCAGTCCTCATGGAAAATATATCTATTCCTCCATTGTTTCATTTTACATGAGTCTCTGAAGCCAGGTAAAATTCCAGTCCTGCCTGTGCCCTTGTCTCTTTCATTAGCCCCACTGGTTCCCTAACCAGTCTGCAGTGGCCCCATCTTGTGAGATGACCTGCATGTCTCAGACCCAAGACACACTTCTAACATTGTTCCCTTATCTTTTGTATTGTTTTCTGATATTCTTTTCTTATATAGTAATACATCATTATCTAGTGCCTGTGACTACTCTGAACTTCTGTATATTTATTTATAGGGCGGAATGACTAGAATTATCAAAAGGAAGAAGTACATAGCTTATATATGAAGAAAGCACTTTTGTAATACAATTCTTCGAAAAGTGTTTATGATTACTGGACAACTTTTCAGACTTTTTAAGACTTCTAGTATGAAATTTACCATTATAATTATGTGGACATTGCAATAAACACAAAAGAGGCTTGGTAAAATTTTAAAATCACAAAATCTATAATTTCTAATTTTCAGCTTTTCTTGTTCACAATAGCACAGCTTTGGTACTGACTTCTCTTATACAATTTGACCTTTGCTCTAATTTCTTTTTAATATAAGATTTTATTGAATAACCGAAACCCCAATTTCTCAAGCAAGGGGAACACACAACAGCCGATAATATTTGTATGAGCAACCAAACTTGCTGCTGAAAACAAATGAGCAGAAAGGTGCCAAGTGTGAGTGTGTTCTATGATGATGGTCAACATTCACTATCAAGTTTTAGTAACTTTCCAGTTGCTGAAATATGATCCTAGGTGACAAAGCTGCAATTTTACCTGAACAGAATATTTATATAGCTCTCATTCTCTGCAGTAACTCAAGATGTACAAATATTGATTGATCATCTGTATAGAAAATATTTGGAATATTCCTTTTGGATTACAAAGAATGAAATTTGGACTGAGACTTTGGTAACTGAGTCTAGATGATAGCATAATAGGCCTGAAGCATTCTGTTCTCAGTCACAAGTAAAGTGGGAGGTGAAGAAATTTTGCATATGCGTTTTCCTAATTTAGAGAACAGTGAGTACTGACGCTATTGAACCAACAGGCAAAATTCTGTCGAGGCTGCTTTAAAAAGGCAAACAAAAGGATTAGCGAGTCTGGAATTATATTTGCAGGACCTGTGCCAGAATTTCATACACCAAGGACTCAATTATCAAAGTTTAGTTATTTACATACTACTGTCCTTGTTTTTATAAGTTTTCTTCTGTGTACCATTTTGTTTATATAACATTTTTAAAACATTATTTTGTATTTTAATTTAAATGTACTTCATAATGAAAAATTATGCCATTTATAGAACTGGAAAACCACCAACGCTATGTCACACGAGATGAATATAAAGCACACTTGATGGGAACAAAACATGTTATTAAATTTTAGTTAGAGGGTGATGCTTAACAAAGGCTCTGTGCCTGAAGATTATCTGAGTTTTTTGTCAGGGAGAAAACCAAAATTTAGAGTGCTGTTTAAGACATATGAGCACTAAATTTACTACAGAAATTTGCATAAGTAATGAGGAGCCAAATATTAATCACCAAGACAACGGGGGAAAAAGTCTTCGGGGCATGTCAGAGATTTTTATGGCAGCCTCTCCCATCACAGTTCTGAAGGCCTGGGAGTGAAAAATGGTTTTGTGGGCTGGGCCTATGGTCCCCCTGCTCTATACAGGCTTGGGACATGGTGCCCAGGATCTCAGCTGCTTCAGCTCCAACTGTGGCTAAAGGAGGCCAATGTACTTCCCAGGATGTTGCCTCAGATGGTGCAAGCTCCAAGCCTTTGTGGCTTCCATGTGGTGCTGGTCCTGCAGGTGCACAGAAGACAATAATTAAGATTTGGAAACCTCTGCCTAGATTTCACAGGATGTATGGAAATGCCTGGATGTCCAGGCAGAATTTTACTACAGAGGCAGAGCCCTAATGAAGAAGCTCTGCTAGGGCAGTGTGAAAGGGAAATTTGAGGTTAGAACCTCCACACAGAGTGCCCATTAGAGCACTGCCTAGTGGAGCAGTGAGAAGAGGGCTACTGTTCTTCAGAACCCAGAATGGTATATCAACCAACAGCTTGCACCATGCACCTGGAAAAGCTGCAGACACCCAATGCCAGCCCATGAAAGTAGCTGGGAGAGGGGCTGTACCCTGCAAAGCTATAGGGTGGAGCTGTCCAAGGCCATAGGAGCCCATCTTTTGCATCAGTGTGACCTACATGTGAGACATGGAGTCAAAGGAGAGCATTTTGGAACTTTAAGGTTTAATGACTGCCCTATTGGATTTGGATTTTGGACTTACATGGGGCCTGCAGCCCTTTTGTTTTGGCCCCTTTCTCCCATTGGACTGGGTGTATTTACCAATGCCTGTACCACCACTGTGTCTAGGAAGCAACTAATCTGCTTTTGATTTACAGGCTCATAGGTGGAAGGGAGTTACTTCAAATGAGACTTTGGATTTGAACTCTTGCATTAATGCTGGACTTTGAAGGACTGTTGGAAGGACATGATTGTGTTTTGAAATGTGAGGACATGAGATTTAGCAGGGGACAGGGGCAGAATGATATGGTTTGTCTGTGTCCCCACCCAAATCTCCTAATTCCCATTCATCATAGGAGGGATGCAATGAGAAGTGATTTAATCACACTGGTGGTTACCCTCCTGTTCTTGTGATAGTGAGTGAGGTCTCATGAGATCTGAAAAGTTTTTAAGGGGTTTTTCCCCTTTTTGCTTGGCACTTCTCTTTGCTGCCACCATGTGAAGAAGGACATATTTGCATTCCCTTCTGCTATGATTGTAAGTTTCCTGAGGCTTCCCCAGCCATTTTGAACTGTTACTCAATTCAGCTTAATTCCTTTATAAATTACCCAGTCTTGGGTATGTCTTTATTAGCAGCATGAGAACAGACTAATATCCTCTCTATAAGATTATACGAAACATTTGCTCATAATAGCTCATGGGCTGCTGTGTCTGTAGGTTTTTCTGCATATAATAAAAATCCAATATACAGTAGCTTAATCAAGTGGACTTTTATTTGTTCTCACATTAATCAAAATCTGAAGGTAGGGAGTAGAGGGATAAGGAAGATGCTTGAGAGTCATTGTGTCTCAGTTTCTTCTAATCCTTTGCTCCACTGTTTTTAATATTGCCTCCATCTTTATAGAGAAAGTAGAGTAAAAGACAAAAGGTAATGAACCACCAGTCAAATATTTCTTTCTATTGTGAAAAAACATAGCTTTTTCTTCACATAGACTTCCATTTACATCTCATTAGTCAGAAAGAGTCAATGGCTACTCTTAACTGCAAAGAGCTCTGGGCAGTTATACATTTTTCCTGAACATTTTCTCTCTGAATAAAAGTAAGGCCCTATTAATAAAGACGATGGGGATAAAATAATACCTGGCATATACCATGCCAAACTTCTCTTCTTGGAATTGCCAATTATTATTCTCTATATATCTTGCTATTTGAGAGAAATTCATACCAGCTTCCTCTTAGGGTCGCAGGACATAACTTGGGATATCATCAGTGACACTATACTCTTATTTTATTTATTATTTTTAAGATGGGGTTTCACCATGTTGGTCAGGCTGGTCTTGAACTCCCGACCTCAGGTGATCCACCCGCCCTGGCCTCCAAAGTGCTTGGGTTACAGGACACTATATTCTTGTTGCTGGATTCAATCACATAAAAATAGACTTACTTATCAATGTAAGCTTGTAAGAAACTTAAGTTTAATTTGCGCTTGATGTATGATAGCCTAAATGTATGACTACCCACAATTAGCTCAATAGTGCCTCTCTCTGTAGCCCTAATTTCTTTTCTGTCTCACCATATCTAAATTAGCATCCAAGCACAAATTCAAATTTTATTATATTTAAAATATATTTGTTTTATCAACACAACTAAAATGTTTTGCTATTCTACTAAATACAGTGAGGTATTTTACTAAATACCTCAGTTCTTTACAATGTTGGTTGGTTTGTTCAGATACAGCCACCGTGTATATGTGTGTGTGTATGTGTGGTTGCTATTTGTGATTCCCCTTTAGCACACACTCACCTGAACTACTTCCCCTCTCTTCCTAACATTCTAGTGATGCCTTGTCTTGAGCTATGTTTTTCTACAATGCAGTGATGGCTATTTACCACCAAAGCAGATACACACACACACACACACACACTCTCTCTCTCTCTCTCTCTCTCTCTCTCTCTCTCTTCCCCAGATGCTTTGTGGTTGTTCATCTAACTGCATTCTGGCATCATCTGCTTACATGAACCATTTATCTCACTCAAATACAGAGAACAATTTCCCCTCCAAAGCAGTTTGAATACCTTAGAAAAAAGAAAATGCAATTGAGAAAAATTGTGGCTCCCACGAGTCTAAGGGTTTAGAAACCACTCTTATGCTTTCCATTTTTCTGAAAAATCTAAGACTTAATGTGAATAATCATTGTGGTTACATTTTATCCAGAGACATTACATATCTGTCAAGGTACTAACTGCCCAAGTCTACTCTAGTAGAATAAAACGCAGAAGAAAAACTATTTATTTGATAAATCAAGAATTCCCATTTTTGTCTAAAATAACCAGAGAATCTATATAGAAGTGAATTTTAAAAATTTTAGTTTTCCTAATGTATGCGTTAGATATCTACTTTGTTAATATACATCTAACTTAACAATCACTGATATTTCATCTTAAGCTTGAGACATTCCAAAGTATTTGAACATAATCTTATTTGACTCTAACTTTTATAAAGTAAGCAGAAAATGTATTACCAGCTACATTTTATAGATAAAATTGAAAGTGTTTAAATTTAGGTATAGATCTTGAATTTCTGATTGCCAGACTATTGGGAAATTTTTTATTTTTACTTAATAAAAAGAAGGATAACTGTTGGTATTATTGAAAATAAGCATAAAGCCCCATAACTAGATGTATCATTTTATAATTTCTCTGTTCAATGGATAAATCTTTCAAATTCCAGCCTGAGGACAAACTCTTCTTTTTGCTAAGTTGGGAGATAAGATCCAAAAATAAAGTTTGATGGGAGGAGGAGAATTGATTATTCTTTTTCTATATGGCTTATAATTTTGAGCATTTTATTTAAGCAGACATTTTCTGCCTCAAGGTGTTAGCAATATTGTCCTATATTTTTCTAAGAATATCATTTATGGGGAAAATTGTTTTCTCATTTATCTTTTTCAAATTATTTTGTATTTATTCTTTTGCACAATATGAGGTAGAAATCTGTGTTTGTCCCATGCATGTAAGCGAATTGTCTCAAACTCTGTTACAGAAGTGCCAGCCTCTCTCCATTAATTTGTAGTATATTAATTGTAATGTTGATGTAAAATTTTTATTGTCATATGTTTTATTTGTATATGTGTGGATCTCTCTATAAATAAGCCAGGAGATCAATGTGGCTGTAACAACTGACATCCCATTGGTTCAGATGTAAAACTTTCTGTGAATGGTATACTCTCTTCATAACCAGACTTGGTAAATGTGGGCTGGATCATGTACCTCCTCTCTTCAAATTCCCCGTTGATTTTCCATCTCACTTGGAGTAAAATTCAAAACCTTTAATATTACCCACATAGTCAAAATGATCTTAGCTAATGCTAATGCTGACCTCATCACTTGCTACTCTCTACTTTTGATTATCTGCTTTGTCCACATTGGCTTTGTTTCAGGTCCTCAATCATGACAGCCATGCTTTTACAACAGGGCCTCTGCACATGCACATTCTCTGCGTGGGAAGCCCCCTTTATGGATATTGTGATAGCGGCTCCCTCATTTTATGCTCCTCTCTGCTGGAAAGGCACCTCATTGGAGAGGGTTTTTCTGGCCACCCTATGTTAGAGAACATCTCCCCCACCTGTCAGTCTTTAACCTTCCATTGCATTTTATTTTTCTTCATGGCACTTAATACCCCTGGAAATATTATAAATGTATTTGCTTACTGCCTGATCTCCCTACCACATTCCCAATGTTTGTAAGCACAATTTCAGTAAGTCCTCTCTCTCTGGTTCATTTTTGTATATCCCAGAAAATTAGAGCAACACTTACCTCATTGCAGACCCTTCATTATTCAATATAAGCTAAATAGAGAGAAAAACAATATACCACTTACCTTGGAAAGATAATTCAGGACTCATGGAGGACACTTAGCTAAAATTATAAACTTGGTGGTCAGATACAGCAGAAATTGAAACCTTTGCTCTGAGACTTACTAAATATGCTAGCTAAGTTACTTTAAGCCTTGTTCTTATCATCTATTCCATGGGATGATAATAATACCAGCCTCACGAGAATGACTGGATGATCAAATGTCACACTTTGAGTAACGTTATGCGTCATAAATACTGGTTTGGCTTCCTTAACTTTACTTTTTTGTTTAAGTGTCAATTCAGAATAAAAAAAATGAATAAAAGCTGAAAAGATCTTTCACCTGAGAATCAGTTGGAAGAGCAGAAATGTATTTAGCCTGGTTTAACAAGGACAATTTATATTTGGACATATTTGGTTTTCTGAAAAGGGAGACAAAGCTGAGTTAACGTTTACTGAGAATCAATAATGCACCAACAATTTCACTTATTGTATTTTATTTGTTCTCTTTTAATTTTATGTTATACAATTCTTCCATTTTGCAGATTAAAAAACTGAGAATCAAAGGGGTTAGATATCTTTTTCAATGTCTGCCAGGTAGAAGCAGAAAAGCACAATCCCATTTAAGATCTGTTTGACACCCACCCTCTTTCACTGAGCTAAGTTTTTAAAATACAACAGCCAGAAGGTGCTAATAAGATACTTAGCACCTCTGTTCTAACAGCTGGAATACACTGAACCACACTGGGGTTATTAAAACCAGTGACAAAGGTCTGGTACAATCACTAACAGGGAGAAAAGTAACCCAGTTTTGAAAAGGTCAGCACTCAAAAATAAAACTGCAATGTATTTTTATTTCTGTAAACCCTTGCACTTAGACTATTTCATAAGAAAATAAATTAGTGTGTTTTTTGTTGTGCAAAACCAGATCTGCTTTCATTTATAAAAGTTAACTAGGAATAATAATAAATGGAGTAATTTGTTTTTCTCAGTTGACCAGGCAGAAAGAAGTTCCAAAGTGTAAAACAATATTTAACAGATGTTTGTAGGGATGGGCCCACAGGGTAATGTCTACAGGTTTTTTCCTGAGATGCCTCAAAGAATGGCAGTAAATAAGTGAGCCTGCCATAATGTGACCTTCTCTTCAGGAGTCCTAGATTTGTTCCCACTCCTAGAATAGATCCTTCTCTTGGGAACCTACTTATTTTAACAAAAAATTTCATCCTCAAGACCTAGACACCTTACTCCTTTGGATCTGTTGCTACATCTACTTGGTTATGAGCTAGGCTTCTGGGCCAGGAATGATGATGAGGATGATGACAATCACAACAATAATAATAGTGATGACTGTGATGATAACAATCATCATCATAATAATTAACAAAAATAAATTATAAAGGAACTTTCTGGTATACAACCTGAAATCTCAGTATTTTTGAATGACACAGAGAGCCCTGTTGATATGGTGGATTTTGAGTGTTTTCCCAATAATAGAAATATGAAAACCTTTTGCTATATTTTTTAGCAAAGTTTCACTTTGCTATTTCTTGTATTTTGTTTTCCCCTTAGGAAAAAAAGAAAATGAAGGGGCACCTTTTATTCCTATATTATCTTAACACAATTTCCCTATTATGTTATGTGGAATTGAAATATATCTGCTCAGAGAAAATTGAAGAAAATGCAAAACTCATTATAAAGAATGTGAATATTAAAACTGGAATAATGATGCTAACCTGGAACTGCAGAAACCATGGATCTCATAATCCTCAATTTCCTGTGTTTCAAATAGTATGCACTATTGCCTTTCTGGGGCAGAACATCATGAGCTATAATTTATAACAAAGATGACCAGTCTTTCTGAAGAGTTTACATATAAACCTCTTCCTTCAGTTTATGGCTGTGATCACTGTTTATAAATTCCCTATTGGCTTTAGGCTTATGTTTTTTACCCCAAAACTCATTTTATTAACTGTTATTTTGCTTTTTGCCATGTTGATCTTTTTGTTGCGATTTCAAATATTTCTTTCAATAGAAATTTTTTGAAAGAGTGCTTCTTTGTGTGCCATATGCTTGTGCCTGCATTCTCTAATTATGGATAGGTTAGAAAATTTTTCTTTAAATTTGTTATGCAGCTTTTCAACTTCATAATGCCAATCCCCTAAATAAAAATGAATTAATGCATCACACTGGTTCAGAGTGGAGTTAGGATTATACGTTGTTTCTGTTATCAGTATGAGTCCCTGAATTGCGTACACCTGGGCAATATTCCTCAGATCCTTCCTAGTGCTGGATTTTCAAAATTAAAAGCTAATTTTTTTGGCTCTCATTGATGGTAATTACATGGGATGGCCTAATATTGTAAGTCTTCAAAGTGTTGGAGGCTTTATTTTTAAGGTCACAATTTATCATATACTTTAGTTTCCTTTATATGAAGATGTAAACATAAACAATAAAGAAAAAAAAACCTTGCTTTTTCACTTAAGCTAGTTAAACCATGTCATCATTTCTCCCTGAGATACATAGATATAATTTCTTTCTTATACTTTGCTATAATTCCAGAAAATACACACAATGGTTTTACTTGTTTCTTCAAAAAACAAGTTTTTCATAAGTTTAGTAACTCTTATTCAGAATGTGGGAGCTAATGGAGATGGTTCAAATAGTGTTGGTAAGGTCTATTGGCACCTCACTGACTTACCCATCCACCCCAGGTGGCTTCATGAGCTTCACATCTTTCCCTGTTATAGAAAGAAACACAGCTTTCCACCTCTCTTATTCCCCAACATGAAAATCCCAGTCTATCCATGTGTCCTGCAGAACAAAGGGCCTCCCATTATCACGGCTTTACTTTTTTCAAAAGGAGTTGTAGTTATAGATCCCAATTTATTTTTCATCCTGCTGCACACGAAGGCTTACATTGAGCACTGTATGATCAATCCAATCCCATTTTGTCTGTGCTTTTTCAGAGAGCTCAAAGCTAAATATATTTTCTTAATCCATGTTTTTGAATGTTTGTGTTATCATCATCATTGTGCTTTACATGATTCCCAAGATTTTATTCTTATCTAGATTGCTTTTTTTAATAGCTCAAATACTTTTTAGATATAAATGGGCTATTAATAATGTCTTCTTTTTTATGTGTATCTATGCATATATATATACACGCACTTGCACACACATTTTTTTTCTTCCAAGAACTTTACCTCAGTCTCTCCTATTTAACTTACAGTGCTATTCATGCTACCTCATCATTGTGAATTCTCATCTTCCATTTCGTTCTTCACTTTAGGTGCAGCTTGTGGGAGGTGTAAATAAAGCTGCTTAAGGAGCTTAATGTGACACTTGGCAAATGTTCCAGTCTCAGACTTATAAAAGAACTGGGCATTAACATATATGAGATTTTCCATTTGTCGTGAAGGTATCATGGCCCAGCTGTATCTCTTAGTTGAATAAAATGACTCACGGCTGAGATTGGATTAAGAGAGTAGCCTCCCACCAGTTGTTTCAAATGATATTAAGATTGAAAGACTGGAAGACTTAATGAGAAGTGGGGATGAGAAAAGAAAGAAATTTAAGAATTTTGTCTAGAAAAGAACTTTGGTATTGTCAAAAACAAATCTAAAATAAGCAGAAACTTTATTCAAAAAGATTATTGCAAAATGGAGGATAGTCCAATGACAAGATCTGCAAAGATTAGGCAGAAAGGACTTTTCTTTTTATACACAGAGTAAAAAAAAGCTAGAAAGAACCCAGTGTTAGGGAGTGGGCTACGCAGGAGGTGTGACTGGACAGTCCAGCAAGAAATGATTTTCCCTACAGTCAGCCAACTCTCAGGAGGGACTGGCTGTGTAGAAGAGTTGTTTGGCATTTTGGTACTTGCTTAAGCTTAGAAACAAAATGAAATTCAGGGGCCTAGAGGAAGGAGAGAGGCTGGCTAGATTGGTTAAGTCAATTTGATGGGCAGTTTGTACAGATTGATCAATGGAGGCAAACAACTCAGCTAATCATTTGTGAGGTGATAATGTGAAGGTGGAACTTCTGTGTTTGGCATCATCTTAGGTAAACAAGGGGGCCATCCTTGAGTTTTATCTTATTCGCATGAAGAAGGGTGGTTCTTTGCAATAAGTTATTTCCAGGAACACAAAAAGATGGGAGATTTCTTAACCATCCCTCCTTTTTAGTAGCACAGAGATCAGATGAAGTTCAGCATTGTCAGGAATTACTGGGACATGGCATTCTCTACAAGAAAAGGGATTATGGTTTCATTAAATTATGGAAGAAAGTGTACTCACAAAGACAACCATAAGGTCAACCTTTGAAAATCTTTGGCCAAGCTTTAAAGTAACTCTTGATATTCCACATTTGTGTAAGTGAGAGAGAAACTGAAGAAAGCGTACAGTCTCCAAATTGCACATTTGTCATAATTTTCACTTCAGGTATGGTGATGGAGGATAATGAACCAAAAAGAATTTTAAGGATTTTTGCACCTGGGGTTATGGAGGACAATGAACAAGACATTCTCCAAGAATATTGAACGATTTAGAAAACGTCCTCACCTTCAAATTAGGAGGCCTTCAAAGTTGCTATGGCTAGAATATTCCCTTTTAAAAAAGGATTTCATTGTGAGTATTCTGTATCTGCCCCATTCTTGTTTAATGGTAAATCTATGGAAAGTTGCAGATAGCTTGTTCTTTGAGACCTTTTACAGAAGCAGAAACACAAGTTTGGAGAAATTAAGAAACCAGAGTTGACTACACAGCTTACCTGGAGACAAGATAGCATTCAAACTCCTCCATCTGTGCAGTACATCATGTTTGGTTTTCAGAAATCTTTCTCATATATTGTCTTACTTAATTTCCATAGCAATTTTCAATGTAGGTAATTTTTACAGATGAAAAAACTGAGTCACATAGAAGTGACAAAACTCAAGGCTCAAAATATCTTGGTGAAAGAGCTGAAGCTTGGACGTATTTCTTACATCGGTGCTCTTTCCACCTCTTTACAAGGCCTCTTCACTTTCAATTGCAGCTTCTATCATCTAAAAAATCGTGTTCTATTGTTCATACATGTATGAAAATGGTAACTAATAAGCACCATTGACCAGAATTTTGAAGTTGAACTTTGCTTTTTTTCCATTGATTGAGAGAAGATAATTTTACTGTAAAGAAACATCATTTTACTACCTTCTCTATAATAGGACACTTAACTCTGGGTAATATTTTAAAATGGTTTTGAAAAGAGGTTTAGTTAGAGATTATTAATTTTGTCCAGAGGTGAAGGGGTAAAGATAAAGTATATATTAAGCATAAGAAAGGAGAAATATGCTTCTCACTTTCACAAAACACCTCTTTTTTTATTTTTGCTCTTGACTTCTGCTGCTCACAACCATATTTGATGATCTGCAAAACCAAAACAAAACCAGAACAGAAGCAAAGCAGGCTGTGGAACAGGCACAGTGTGTTCTACTGACTAGCAGGAGTGTATGTTTGTCAAGGTCTCTAGCTCACCTTTGTTCCCAATAGCCTCTGAAATAAAAAGTTGCTTCCTCAAATTGCTACTTATGCTAATTAGAAAATGGACAGAATTTAAATGATGTTTGTTGGAGGAGGTAATTATGTATCCTTACTTGGTACTATATATGTGTGTTTATTTGCATACGAAGATTCTGAGAAAAGAAGGGATTCTCCCACCTTCAATTTTTGGGAGCTATGAGAAAAAAAAAAAAAAATTTCTTTTCAGAGGCTTACAAATAGAAAATGTTGGCAAGTCTTTGGAGGGCTTCTAGGTGCAGGTTTAATCCCTCAAAATGTGTGTATGTTGAGAATGCATAGTTACTACACATTCCCACCTGCATTTGCACCCACCCAGTTCTACAAAACTATTATGGCAAATCCAAAAAGGCCATTTCTTGCTGGCCAGCTCAAAATGCATAAAAATGGTGATCAAAGATATCAAAGGATCCCATGATCCCTGGAAGTATTATTTAAAAGTGATCCCTAGAGCAACAACATTTCCATGGCAAAGAATCCCTCATCAGAGCATATCTGTACTAATTTTGCGGCTGATTTCCACTAAGACAGGAAATGTGGCATTAAAAAGGTGCCATGTCTCCCTCAACCCGTGACACATTGGAGGACAGAAAAGGGAGGATGAGTATCATACATGGGGATGATGGGTGTAGACAGACGGAGAGCTCAACAAAAAAGCAGTCTACAGTCTGGAACACGAACACTATAAATTCACAAGTAAAGCATTATTAAAAATTTCCAGCTCCATAAATGCTGCCATTAATCACTTCCAAATTAACCTGATGTGAGTTAAATTATTGCAAGTTCCTGTGTAAATTAAATTATTATTAGTTGCAGCTTTATTCTTGTTGGTAGAGGCTGCGTTAGGAAGGAAGGGACAGTGAGACCTACTGGTTCCAATTTACAAAAGAGGGTTTAGGAGAAAAATATTTTTGCTTGATTACAAGAGCAAAACCACTTCACAATATAATATCATAATAATTATAGCCATATATTATAACATGTCATAAGTCCAGGACAAAGCTCAGCCGCCTTTCGTAAGCAGCAGCCAAGAATGCAAGAAAAGCAAGTGTATGAGGTAATGGATTTCTTTCCCCTTATTCCACTAGAGAGCAGTGTTCTTTTGTACAAATCAGGTAGGTTGTTTTCTGCAAAGAACCTGTAGAGAAAATCTACATCAGAAGTTTTGTTAGCAGCAGAAATGTCTATTGCGTAAAACTCTGCATTCTAAACAAAAGTTGAAGGCAGTTTTTTCCAGCTAAGTTGTTCTTATTGATGTAGTAATACCTCTGATACCTTATTTTCATATGGAAAAGTGCTGGCAATTCAAAAATATGACATACAAACTATAATTTACCTCCTATAGTGAATTTTTTCAGATGGCAATCTTCTGCCAAAACAGATCTGTCAGTAATCGACTATTAGTTATCTTTATGGGTAATATAAGAGAGACATGGCACATTTTTAATTTAACAAAAACTCCTAAAACAATTCAGGAGCAAAAGAAAGAGTGAAGAGAAGGAATTTATGTGTGTAGTGAAGTTTTACCAACCTCCTCCTTTTTATTTTTTAGCTCACTATACTGCTAGACCTTTATTGCTATTACTGAGAACAGCAACTTTGCATGATAGACGTTTGTCTGCTTCTCTGAGAGAAAATATTCTGTCATAGGCAATTTGGCTACAACTATCTGATCGATCAGTTGACATTCCAAGAACCCCAAGGCCAAGCTAAGAATAGCTGAAGGTTGTTTTCTCATTTGATGTTGTATAAATATGTTTCTAACCCTTCAGTTTCAAGTATTTGGAAACAGACATAGCGAAACTGAGTTAATGTGTTATGTGTGTATGTAACTGATGGCCTTTCTTGTTCAATACGAATTAAATTACTGGGTAATTTTGGTTTCTTCTAGAAGGAAATGAATATGCTCTTAAGTATTTAGAATCACTGGAAAGCCTTTTAGTTATTCCTGGATACAAATCAATGTCACCTGAAGTGTGGTTTCCTGTGGATTCAGCCCCATTTTTCTCCATTTGCTTTTAGTATAATTTTTCTGATATACCACATCACTTTGCTATTTCCTTTCCCTAAACACACTGAACAATATAGTTGTTGGCAAAAGTATCTTGAGAAAAAACTAAAAGGAGAAAAACCTGAGGCCTGACAAATAACAATGGGAAAGGCCCTTCAGAGTATTCATGTGTTAATTTCGAGAAATCAGAGGATATGAAGTGTCAAGTTTGACACAGCAGATCCTGGGATTTATTTGAACCTGCTCTTCTTTGCCTGTGTGCTGCACTTTCTGACACAGTAGACGTAGAGAATTTAATATTCCTTGACCAAAATAAGTGTGAGTTTCTTGAAAATCAAATTCAGATATCTTGAAGAACAGTGTTTCACATAAGATTTAGTACATAGACCCTGCTGAATAAACAAGGGTGTATATGTGAATGACTGAATTGGAGATAAAGTAATAAATCCCTCCATTTCAATCTGTCCCAATGCCTAACGCTTATGAGTCAGCTACTTCAAAAGCTGTGCTTGTATCACAAAAATCCGCAACTCTAATTTGACATCAAGAAGAGAACAGAGGACTTAACAGAATTTCTATAAACAAATAGATCTAGGTTTGAATCATAGCTTTACCATGTATTTTATGTGTTACATATTAGGCTAAGTTCTTTGAGCCTTGCCTTCATTATTTATACAAATAGTGAGACTTAACAATGCTTCCCTGCCAAAATTGTGTGGACAACTAATAACTATGTACTCAAAACAGACGCTCAAAAACAGAAGAAGTAATTTCTAAGTAAATAGGGGCACCCAGCCAGAGGTGTAATCTCTCACTTTTAAATGAAATATTTTGATTAGGTCAGATTATTTTAATGATCTAGGGCAAATGCTGAAATATTGCAATAACATATTTTGCACCCATCTGTGAAAACGTAAGCTAAATTATTAAGTGAACCATCTGATTTGAAATCTTTTGAATATCCCAGCCCCAGAGTAGGGGAGAACAGAAAATTTCGAAATGAGTATATATGTACATATATATTGAATTTAAAATCAATGCTTTGAACGACACTTAAACTGAAAATGCAAAATGCATATACCCATTTGGGAGGGCTAATTGATGATATGTTCAAAAGCATGAGAAATATTCATAAACCTTAAGGGAGTAATTCTATTCCAAGAAACTCTTCCCAGAGAAATAACAATCAGATATATGCAGTCAAAAACCTACATTTCTAGTTGTTTCTAGCTTTTTTTTTTCAGTAATCGTGAAAAATTAGTTACAATTTAAGTGTCTCACAATAGGAGATTAGTTAAATATATTATGGTATTTCTTACAATAGTCTATTATGAAGCCATTAAAACTGTATTTTCAAATACTGTTTAATGACATGGAAAATGATCAAATATAAATTTAAGTGAAAAAGGAGGATATAAAGCTGAATTTACAATGTGATGCAAATTTTGTAATACTGAGCATTTCATATAATTGTTATTCAACATATTTCAAGTATTTAACAAAAATATTGTCAAAGCATAAAATCTTAAGACAAATGAATTGCAAGATTAAAAATAAAATACTGTTTTCTCTGTTCTATCCACATCTATCTGAAGATCATATTAATTATGAGCATAGAATGGTACAATCTATATTTTCATAAGATTATAATTTACTTCTCTGTACATTTTGTTGTTTTTCAAATGCTGACATAAAAACGTATAGCATTTATTGACAGAAATTAAAACCATAAATAATTTAACTACAGATGGATTGTAGTTTAAGATACTGTCTTTTACTTTACATTATTATGTTTAAGGAAGTTTGACTATATTTGGCAAATTTTTGAGTGGGCCCAGGTGAATTTGATTATACTTCATCTGAATTTTCCAAAGCGCTAAGGCATGTTGTGATAAATTTTGTCTGATTTAAATTACATCTCTGATTGATCGATTAAGGGGACTCCTTAGAAGTTTATTTCAAAGAGTCTGCAGAAAACCTGCTAGGACCTGGCTGCATCAAGTGAAGAAACAGGAATTAGATAATTTTAGTCACCTTCAGAGAAAAATAGTTTTGATATGTGGCTTACACTCAAAGCTAGCACTGTCTAAACCTATGGAATCCTTCCTATATGGGGCAAAAAAAAAAAAAAAAAAAAAAAGAGTTGTAGGTAAAAACCTGTACATTCTGCTTCTCTAAACTCTCTAACACATTTGGGTTCAAGCAATACTTCTTTGAAATCCCTCCAATAGATTGTCAGGTGAAAAGAAAAATAGGCATTCTTTACTCCTCTATAGCATTGATACCCTGAAAACTTACAGAGGCTATTAATTTAAAAATTGAGTCCTTGGTTTATCAAGGGGAGAGACTTTGCACTTGCCCTAGAAACCATTGGCAGGAACATTTCTATTCCTAGCCATGCCACACCACAATGCACTGTGCCTGCAAGAGAGTGAACATTTTCTTGATTAAATCTGAGGTACCCAAAAGGTACTTCCAGATATAATGGGAAGGGAGGTAATTTGTATGCGGCCAGAGTTTCTGGGTGAGAAAAAGAGACAAACAGAGCCAGAGAAATAAATGTATTTTGACTTTATTTCCCTGGAAGCTGTTTATTTTCAGATCAAAAGCTGAAGTTGTTTACGGAATTAAGATTTTCACAGTCTTCCACCTCTGGGTGCAGTGAACTAGATCAAAGTCCTCAGGACTGATCCAGAACAAAACTGATGCGGAATTAGATTTATAAGGAAAGCTGCAATGAATAAAATGGAAGTGTATCACCAGAGTGCTAGCCTCAATATTGTACATAATGTAGAAGAATAGATGGCATAATTCAACATAATCAAAAACATAAAGTGCTAATGTCTGCTCTCAAAAAGTATTTGATTATCTAATAAACTCAGTACAACATGAATTCATCTGGCCCAGTTTTTGTTTCTGAATACTTTTTAAAAGAATAGTTCTATTTACAAGTATGGATACTTAATGAATTTTTCTTAGGGATCTTCCAAAGAACAAAGAGAATGATTCACTTTTAAAACTAAAGTAAAATAAAACTCATGCTGTTTTATAATTATCATTTGGTTCATTGGAACCTTTACATATAAGATCAATTATAAGTTCTTAGTGATTTTATTTTTTTCTATTGGCTGTTTCATTATCCTAGAAATTATATTTTTCATTACTTATCAATTATTTTCAGCTATGCTAAAGAAAAAGAAACTTTAATAAGAAAATGATGAAGTCACGTAAAAAGATGTTTAAAAGGTGAAAATAATAAAAATGCCATAATCTTTCAGTTTTCTTATTTTCTGTTTTGAAGTACTGCATATTATTTGGAAGGTATAATGGGAGACTGGAGGCATAATCTTTGTAGCCTACTGTTAGATTTCATTGAACATAATTTTGAATTCAAAATTTCTCATCTTCAGCCCATAATAGCAAACAGAAGGAAACTGAGAGAGGAAGATATTTCACAGTTGCAAAATGAATCGGAAATTGAATGCAAACAGACCGATACAAGCACTATAGTATATTCTTACAATGATAGTGAAATTCATCACATAAAATTTCAGATTATAAATATTCAGATGACAATATCTCAGATGAATTTTCTCAAATTTAAGAATCAGCAAGTGAACAATATATTTCTATGGATAAAAATAAATATGGTTTTCTCATGTAGTTAATCATTCAACTGAAAGGACATCATCTTACAATATTTTGTGACAAAAATTAGACCATGTCATTTTGTTTAAAAAATATGAAATTGTTATTTTACTTTTTATGATGTCTGCATGCCAAATGTAACTCAATATAGTTTGTAAGAAGACAAATGTTGAAAGCAAGTGTGTATAAAAAGACATTTAGGAAAAAAATGATGTAGAAATGGAAAAAAATCACTCTAAATGTCGTTTATAAAGGTAAAGCTGAAAATGGTTTGGAATTAAAAACTAAAGAAGATGCAATGAATGTTATGAGTCTTTGAAAAGTTTCAAAAACTATTAAGTATTGAATTTTGATAATGCAAATGTAGTAAGAACAAAAATCAATGATAAGCTAAAACCCAGTAGATATATATTTGAAATATGAAGACTGTATTTACAAGATGGATATATCCAAGGTTCATTCATAACTGCTGATGATCAATTAGGTACATTCAGAGGATGTTGTCCATTGGGAGCATATACATAACATTAAAATCAGGGAAATATGGAATAAAATTTGAGTTTCTGTTGATTGAATTCCAATTTGAATTTCTAAGTCATTTTCAGTATCCCTTTAGTCGTACTGTTGTGAACTATTAGTTAAGTGATTTTAAAAGATAAAAACAATTAAAAAGTACATCAGATCCAGATGGTAAATAGTGTGGCTATTTTTTCCTGGCATGTGAAGGTTAAAGTGTGAGATCTAGAAATAGGTTCTTGAACTGGACCCGAGAGTGTGATGCTGAACAAAGAATATTTCATGAAAAGTTCTGGGAATTAGTTTAAAACAAAACACGTGGTAAAAATAAAAGCTGGTACCGAAATACAATTACATAAAAGGTGTTAATGTCTTAGGACAAACATAGCAGTAAAATTTTAGGCATTTTTCCCCTCTCCTTCTACTACTCCCTGTCTTTCCGCCTCTATTTGCTTCTTCATCTCCCTTCTTGTTTCCCTCTCCACCCTTTTTTATGAATCTGGACTAATTTAGGACCTGCTGAAAGAATATCTAAATGGCTGTCCTCACTTTATTGCAATTATGGATCAATAGATTAAAATGTTGGCTGTCTCTCAAGGAAGTCCAACCCACTGAAACCTTCCAGATACTTATTTTTTTAATCCAAAGGATTTATGTGGTTTTAGAGAAAAAATTCATAATAAGGAATAATTACCATAATCTCATTTAATAGTACAAGATGTCCTTTTCATAATCTTGATTGTTGCAAATGAATGTTTTACTATGTGTATATTTATTGAGCAGCTACTGTATGCAAGATATTGGGAATGCAAAAATAGGTAAGGTATGGCCTCTTCTCTCAAAGACAGATAGGTTCAAATAGTAAGCAATTATAAAATTTAAGAGCTAAGTAAGCAAACAGAGCAAAGAGACCACCTCCCCACAACAGAAAAAAGATAATGTATTCCCATGGGAGAGACTTGAGTTATACCAGTTGAAGCAATAGAAACTAAATGGAGCCTATGTTTTTTGTTCATTTCATAGGTGAAAAAATAAGATTTGTTTACTCTGTGGCAATAAATGACCTGGTATAGCTATCACAGATTTAGGTTTCCTACAAATTGTTGCCTTTCCACTGTTTCCAGGTGCATGTGGCTGAAGAGTCTCTTTGGCAAACCATCTAAGTAAGACGGATGTGTTAGCTTTGGATTAACCTTTTGCCCAAACTAATTCTTCTTGCCAATGGTCTGAATCTCAATTCAAAAGGGCCATAATGTCATAAAATGGAAGAAACTGATTTTTTTCAGTTTATCCACCAAAGTAGTAAAAAATGTCAAATGTATATCCAAATATACATAATAAATTTCCATTGCTTTAAGGGCAAGATTAAAGCATTTCTATTTCCTTTTTATTTTGGATCACAGTCCTGACTACATAGAGTTCACACACACACACACACACACACACACACACACACACACACATGTTTTTCTAATGGACTCTTAAGATCATTTTCTTTTTAAAAGTGGTCCTGATAACTTTTAGTATAGTTGCTCTCTGGGAATGCAAATTTTTCCTCCCATTTAATTTGCCCCTTTCCACACCCACCCCCAAGGTCCCATATTTTCAGTAATGCAAATTAGCAATTATTTACTTTTTGTTTGAGTTTAGAAAGCACAGCTACACCACACAAATGCATTTTGGATCACATTCATGCTGAAAAATTACTGGTAACTTGATGAATCTGCAAGTAATTTTACAAAAATGTTGAGCTAGTTTTGCCAAGGATGTCTGACCCCCGGCCTTACTTCACTGATGTAAGTTTTTGAGCATTGGCCTGGTCTGATCAGTACCAGCTGTGAGTGCTTTGGTTGTACACATCAGATGTTAAACAAAGGGAAACAGCATACTGTAGTTCAAGCACGGAGGTTTGTGAATTGGGACAGAAATAAGACTGTTTGGAACTAAGTCATGTCTTTCAATTCCACTAAGCTTCCCTTTGCTCAGTTAAGCTATTTGATTGCATCTTTGTGTGTCACTTAATATCACTCTCAGTCAAATGCTGCTCAGAAGGTAGCTTTAAAAAAGAATAAACAGAATTTATTAGGAAATGGTTTGTCTAACAGATTTTTAAAATTATATTTTTGGTCCAAACTCTATGGAATTCCAAGGAAGAGAAGAAAACAATAAAATATCGATAAGGTATTGTAATTTCCTTAGAGAGTAAAAAATAATCTATTTCAGGACACATGGTAATACTAAGAGTTAAAACAGTTTAACATTTTAATTTTTGCTTTGAGAGAGCATGGACCTGGTGAAAATATGGAATAGTTTGAATACATTTACATCTACACTAAATACTAACAGGGTGGAGCCATAAAATCCATGTATAGAACTGGTATTCTATATTCTATATTTTGCTGCATCTAAAGATACATTATCTAACAACAAGGTTCATGGTATCAAAATAACCTACAGTTGAGGTTGAGCATGGCAGAAACAGTTGCTAAAGATGGATGTTTGGAGAGAGGTGGTAGTTATGGATTGATGGTGGAGTGTCCACCAGGGAAAATAAAACAATTGCAGCGTTATTCATAGTAGCCAAAAGGTGGATGCAGCCCAAATGATGAACCCCATTAGTGAATAGAGAAACAAAATGTGGTATATCCATACAGTGGCCTACGGAGTCAAGTACTGATACATGCTACAACATAGGCATATCTTATAAATATTATGCTAAGTGAAAGAAGCTAGATACAAATGGCCACATGTGGAATTATTCCATTTATGTAAATGAAACAGGCAATTCCCTAGAGACAGAAAGTAGAATGGTAAGTGACTTCTAATTGATTCAAGATTTACTTAGGGGTGATAAAAATATTCTAGAACCAGATAGTGATAATCGAAGAATTTTGTGAATTTACCAGTGAAAGCATAAATGTTATATAATGCAAACAGGATCTCAATTTAAAAAATGTATGAGGAAGAAAAAATAAGCCAACTTGTAATTGTGAAATGTGAGTAATTTGCATATTGCATTTTCGTGCGCTTTCCATTGTCTACCTCTGAGACTCCGTGTAGTAGATAGCTTTACTGCATTGCCCAAGCCTCCTATTTTCTACTTCTTTGTGCTTATCTGCTCCATTCTAAGCCATATCATTTTTTCTGATTCCTGTTCATAAATTTTTCTTTTCAAAACTGTGCCTGATCACCTTTTAAACCTATATTTACATCTTAGTTTTAATTATTATATTTTTCAAGATTTTTTTTGTATATTTTTCTAAATTTTCTAGTAGTTTTTTGTTCTCATTTCTAAGACACATAGTCAATATCCTCTTTCATTCTTTAATTGTATTCAATAAATTTTTAATTATCTCTGACTGATAATTCCAATGTCTTCAAAATTATGAGATGAATTTTTTAGTTTTTTGCTTCTGTCAACATTCATTCATAGTGTCTTGTTTCTTCATGTATGTCCGTGTGTGTGTGTGTGTGTGTGTGTGTGTGTGTGTGTGTATGCGTGCATGTGCATGGGGGTGGTGGAGGATATATTCCTTGGAACTTTATGGTAAACTTTAAGAGCTGAATTTAAACACCACTTTTCCATTGAATATTTGTTTTCCTTCTGTTAGGTGCCTGTTGAAACAAGAAATTCAGAACACTTTAAGTTTGGAAATTTTCAGAACACCTAGACATGATGGCACAACTCCATATCTGTGTGAGTACTAGATTGTGGTTCAAACATTTAAGAGAAAATTTTTATTTTTCTTTTTAAAAATAATATCACTCAGAGATGTGTATTTTCACTGTTTTTCTTTTTTAAAAGTAAGTTGTATTTTAATGGGCAGGAAGGGGACGTCACCTTTCAAGGATTCTAGCTTTATGTGAGATTTTATGACATTTCATATAGGTCCTATTTTTTTGCCTTCTGTTCCCTAAGAAGATATCCTCCATTAATGTAAATTAAAATGAAGACTGTAGTTTGTATACCAATGTACATTGCTGCTTTTTGATCACCTCAAATTGGAAACACCTGAAATACCAATCCCCGAGAGGATGGATAAGCATATCAGAATGTATTTTTATGATAAAATAACTCTTAGCATTAATTTTTAAAAAGCTACTGATACGCAAAACAATACTGATATATTTCAAAAACAAGCTGGATGAAAGAAGCTAGACCAACAAATTTTGAACCAGGGAAAGCCAATGGACATTAATAAAAATCAGAATAGTTAATCTGGGTAGGGAATTGGGACTAACTTAAAGGTGTAAGAAAACTTTCTGAAGTCTTTCTTCAAAAACTTCTTCATCTTAAGTGGGCTCACATGGGTGTATATGTGTTTATGTATTCAACAAAATCCATCAAAGTTTACACTTAAGTTCTGTGCATTATAGTTTATGTAAATTTTATCTCAATAGGTTAATCAAGACTCTCTGAAAGAGGTAACAAATTGAATATTTGAAAATTTTGTAGATAAATGAAAGCAAAAGAGGGACACTGATGAGCTTAGAACAAAAGAGGATAAAAAATCAGATGGATGAGTGAATAAAAATACATTGAAGTCCATTTAGTTTCAAGTAAAGTTTACAAATACATGGCTTATATCACAGGATTTCCTTCTTCTCCACACATGGCCAACATTACTAATTGTTTCAACACTTTACAAAATTTTTAACTCAAAATAATCTTTTCAACATTTCTAGGTAACCATTGCCAATTTGCAAACAAGGTAGACATTATTTACCACTAACATTTTAAACAGCCAAAATTTAAGTTACTCATGTTTTAATTTCTCTTTTATTCCAGATTCAGTCTATCCTAGTGCTATTAACTCTATCTAAAAATGATATCTAAATTCTGATAACATCTTTCCACCTCCATGACTACCATCTTAGCCCAGCCACCATCATCTCTTGACGGTACCATTGCTCCCTAGTTGTTCTTCTTGTTTCTACACCTTCCATCCTACTTTATTACACAGGAGCAGAAGACTTCTTTCAAAGTATGTCATATAGGGGCCTCTCACCTCCTTTACGGTAACAGCCAAGTTCTTATCATAGTCTAACTCCCATTTTACATGTGGCTCCCACTAATTTTCTTGCCTTTTCTTTTACTATATTCTTGCTTGATCTCTCCATTGAAAACAGATTAAGTTCCTTGCTCTTCTTTAAATACAGCATGCATACCTCTGGTTTACTGCCTTAGCACTTACCACTACTTTTGCTGCAAATGCTTTCCACGTTATCTTCATGGAATGTCACCTCATTTTCTTCATGTTATCTACTCAAATGTCAACTCACCAGAAAAGTATTTCCAGATCATCCTATTTAAAATATTACACAGTCCTCCATCCCCTGTTCAACTTTCTCTTTTTACTGTTTGACTTTTTTTTTATAGCATATATTCTCTCTCCCTCTCCCTCTCTCTCTCTCTCTCTCTCTCTCACACTCACACTCACACTCACACACACACACACACACACTATTTTCTATGTCTTTGCCCTGGAAGGAAAAGGTATTTACTTTGGGAAGTTTAACTATTTGTTCACTATCCTTTATCCAGATTCTAGAATATAGTAGTTATTGATTTATATATCTTCAGAACCTGGCACACAGATTTCATAAATATTAGTTAAATAATTATGCCCAAGGAATTTATCTTTGGAAAAAAATTTAATGCTACATCCTACTCCTTGAGGAAAAAAAAAAAGTGTTCTTCCCCTCGCTCATACTGTTATATATATGAAACCATCATTTTTGAAAGAAAAAATAATGACATATTGATATTACAAACTATATGCATGCAAGGAAAATTATTTGGTGCTCATTATTTTTGATCTCTCTGCTTCAGTTTTTATAACATATTGATAAGAATTCAAATTAAATGATTCTTTATTCTGCTATGCCAATCTACTGTTTAAACCTATCCAAAAGTTCTTAATTTCAGATACTTTTCAGTTATATAATATCTGTTTGATTTTCTTTTTAGGGTTTCTAATCTGTTACAATTATTAATTTTTCAGTTATTTTGTCCATTCTTCCCTCTATTTTTAATCATTTTAACCTCTTTATCAACCAATTCTAATTTCTGAGGCAACTATATTTCTGCTTTTGTTTCTTATTTTCGCTCTTGACTTATGGTTGTATTTTCCTGCTTCTTAACTTGCCTTTTAATTTTCAAGTGTATGTGAGATATTTTATATTTTAAAAAAACAAAAACTATTTATATTTTTTAAAGACAAAGACTAAAGACTAAAATGGATATTATTTTCTCCTGAGAATGTACCCTTTCCTATTTCTAGCAGCTAGCATGAGGAGCTGAATATACATATTAATTCATTCAGAAGATGTGGTATGTCAGCAAGGGTAGCAGTGTCAGTTTGTTTTAATTTACATCTGTTTCAAAGGTTTTGAGCGTATTATATGTATCTGTGCTATGTGCTTTATAGGCAGATCATTCTAGCAGCACTTTGGGATCAATATACAAGAAGATTATTAAGATCAATTTTCCTTTCCAATCTAGTCCTCTTTTGCCATACTCTTGGTAAACATTTCATAAGTGAGGTCTGTTAGGAAGAACAACCTCTGCCAGATTTCAGTCAGTCATGCCACCTACAAGGTTATTAAAAATTTCACTTGTTGTTCTTTACCCCAGCCCATTTCCTCTGCCTATGTTGTAGGAGTGACCTTCTACCCATGCCCAGATATAGCTAATGCCCCTAGAGAAAGGGTGAACATCCTGAATTTAATTAAGAAGAGCTCCTTATTCTCTAGAACTGACTTCATTACTTAGTTTTTTATTTTTAACCTGCAACCCTTGAATATCTTTAAAAAAAAGACATAGGAGGAAACAAATATTAATTAAGTGAAAGAAGCCAATTTGAAAAGGCTACATATTATATGAGTCCAACCATATGACATTCTGGAAAAGGCAAAACTATGAAGACAGTAAAAAGATCTGGAGTAAAAAGAAGGGATGAAAAGACAGAGCACAGAGGATGTTTAAGACCGTGAATCTACATTGTATGATACTTATTATGGTTTGGCTGTGTCCCCAACCCAAACCTCATCTTGAATTGTAATGCCCATAATCCCTATGTGTCATGGTACAGACCCTGTGGGAGGTAACTGAATCATGGGGACTGTTTCCCTCATGCTACTCTCATGATAGTGAGTAAATTCTCACAAGATCTGATGGTTTTATAAGCATCTGGCATTTCCCCTGCTGGCACTCATACTCATTCTCTCTCCTGTTGCCCTGGGAAGAGGTGTCTTCTGCCATGATTTTAAGTTTCCTGAGGCCTCCCCAGCTATGTGAAACTGTGAGTCAATTAAAACCCTCTTTATAAATGATGCAGTCTTGGGTATTATAGCAATGTAAGAACAGACTAATTCAATATTCTAATAGTGGATACATGTCAGTATACATTTGCTCAAACCCATAGAATATACAATAGCAAAAGCTAACTCTCATGTAAACTATGGACTTTGGGTGATAATGATATGTCACTGTAGGCCCATCAGTTGTGACAAATTTACTCTGCTGGTGGAGGATATGGATAATAGGGGAGGCTGTAGATGTGTGAGAGCAGGCAATATTTCTGTACTTACTGTTCAACTTTTCTGGGAACCTGAAACTGCTCTAAAAATAAAGTTTCTTAAAAAAGGACTTTTTAATATGTGTGTGTGTGTGTGAGTGTTTTTAATACATATTAGATAATGTAGACTCTTAAATATGTATAATATGAGCTATATATATACACACACATACCATCTACATTTTCCCCTTGTTATGGAAGAAGCAATGTTTTCTCACAAACTTCTGCATTCTAACAAAAGTCAAATTTACATAAATTATTGGAAATCCATATAGTCCTGAGAAATCCAGAATATTGCATCTATTGAAGTAGTTATCACTCTTGCCTACTATTTAGGCAGCAGTTGATAATAAATAATAAATTGGAACAAAATCATCAATGGTTGCAGACCAGGATTTCAAGTTTTTTCTGAAATGTTTAAAACAACCATGCTTGAAATCATCTGTCAGAGAATTAGTAACTTCTTTTGTGGAAAAAAAAAACAACTTATTTTCAAATTGAGTATTCTAAGAATAAGGCAATAAGAAAATAATAAATGTATGAGGGTCATAAGAATTTCCTAAACTATAGAAATAATGCCAAAAGACTTTAAAATAAAACTATGAATAATCAATCTTCAATATACACTTGAATGGGAGGATATTTGACCTCTGTCACTAAGTAAGAATATGAGACTAAGGACATAGGTCTTATTGACTTCCATTTTTCCTGCCTAGAATGACATGATCTTTAACATTTCTTCCAGTTCTAACTTTCTTTGCTGCCATTCTGATCTCCACTATGATATCCACATAGCCTTTAGGAGTTAATAAAGTATCATTGTTATAAACCTGGACTTAAGAATAAAATAAATTTGATCTTTAATCTCAGCTCTCTCTACATGCCCTGCACTATGATCTTGAGCAAGTTACCTAGGCCTTTTTAGCCTCAATTTTCTTGTCTGTAAATGGAAACAAATATACCTACCTCAAATTGTTCTTACAGTAATTATAATACATAGTGAGGACTTAGTAAATGACATAATATTTTATTTCCTCACTTCTAAGGTACCATTAATGTAATAATATTTGTGAGAATAAAATAAGAGAAATACTCTCATATCATATATATATGATATCTCATATCAGCTATATATTTATTATAAGTTGTTTCCTAATTTGGAAGTCTAAAATTAGAAAAAAATTTTAATTTTAAAAAAGAAGTAATTTTTATATATTTTTCTATTTGGGGCTGAATTGCTCTTGGTGAATAATAGTCGGGTTTCTGAAACAGGGCAAAATAAAAGTGGTATGGTTTCAAATGAAAAATTAGCATTCACAATTTCACCCATAAGTAGAATTCCATACTGCCTTTTTCACTAGTGGAAAGAAAAGAAGTGGAGTTACACTGTAAACTCAAGAACTGGTCAGAGAAAAGTTGAAGGTCCACTTTTTGTTTTTTTTTTTCATAAAATTTATTTTATTAGAGAACAAAGTAACCACAGCAAAAAACCTTAGTTCGGAATCTGTTCTCAGTGACAAGGTTTCATTAGCTCAGTCACCTTCTGTTTAGTGGAGTGTAAACTAATTGTTTTTGTGGCATGCCTTTCCCCAGATTTCATAAAGTTAATGAATGTAAGATGATGTAATGGCAAGCTGCTCAGCCAGGGAAGCTCAAGTTTAAAATAAAATCATTTCAAAGACTATTTTTCTTAGCTAAAAGGGAAAGACCTTTTCACAGGGAGATCTAATTTCTTTTCATCTCTCCTGTTCAATCTCATCTCATGAGTTTTTCTAGGGAAGGTGCACTTCTTTACAAAAATTCTACCTGCCTTATGCTTGTTAACCAATTCAACAGCCAATCTACAATACTTTTTTAGAAAGTAAAATGAATACACTTCATTTAGTGGTTGTTAATGTCATTTGATTACTAACATGCACATATAACAAGCTATTTCAGAAGAGTGGCAACTTGCAAAGCAATATAGCTAAGACAAAGGACAAAGAAGAGAAAGCCATCTAATAACCATAAAACTGTGATATTGAAAAGGAAAATCAGGCTAGATGCTTTCTTAAAAATTTCATTTTGTGTGAGTGATTCAAAATTTTATATTTTAAAAAGAATTGAACTATAAGCTAGAATGAAACCCATCAAATACTTAATGAATTGTTCACTTTCATTTCAGAAGTCTTGAATTCCATTTTTACTGAAAATATCAAGTAGTCTATGACGTGGAGGTACAAACTATTCATTAAATTTTATTCATGTTTAAAAGTTAGATCTTAGTTTTAAAGTTACACTTTCTTTTTAGTTACTAGGAATTATGTATCAATTGATTGATTTATTATCATCTGGCTTGACCTTTCAGCAGTACTCTTTATCAAAAGACTAATCTGAAAAGGAATGTTTAGCTAATTTTTTCCCCATTAAGTAGTGAAAAACCATGACCTAGAAATCCAAAAGAAATAAACCAGGAAAACTAAAATGGCATTGACCAAAGAAAGCATGGCTGAACATGAATAAAAATATTTTAGCATTCCTCCCATAAATTGGCTAAAACCAAACAACTGAAGTTTTTAAATCTGGAATGTAAAACTTTTGAAGATAGACCTTTTAAAAGGGAAAATATTGAAAACCTTACAGAATGGCTTTAAACTATCTGAAAACTGAGAGACCATGATTCAATTTCAGTAACCTTGAATTAAGTCTTAATAAACCTGGAAAGTCTATTTATATCCTTTAATTTTATGCCTTATTGTGGAGAGAAGTAATGTTTTAACTAGTGTGCCCCAATTTTGAGGGGGAAAAAAAAACCCTCCTAGGTAAATAGTTTGGCTTTTTGTATGGAAATGTTTCAGTATTATAACATGCCTAATTTATCCCACATGCCAACCCAAAATAGGACCTGCATATGAGACCATTACATGTAGAGGAAATGACTGGATTAATTTTGTGTTATTATTAATTATTACGCATGGGAAATATGTAGGAAAATTATCTATCAAGTAATCTCAAGGAAGAGATGGGCCATCTCTGTAGTCCTTGGATGAAAATAAAGCTCAAGGAAAGGTCTTGACAGTACTCAAAGAAACAAGTTTCCTCTGGAAACATATTCTTTACAAAGGGCTTCATATAACATAGGAACTAATGTAATGAGGTACTGGAAAGAAATCTTGAAATCATGGGTTACGTTTTATTGTTTGCAAGTAAAAAGAAAAAAAACTTATTCATTTTTCCATAGTTTCCCATTGAGTCCCTTGAGAAAAGTGAATGAGAAGTTACACATTTCTGACAAAGAAATTCTTTATTTACCCACACATTTCAAGGTTGTGATTATAGGATCAGTAACTGGCTGGTGAAGAGACTACACTGAGGCAGATGATAAAGTTCATTGAACTATGTGATCCGGGCAGTACACATATATGGTAAAGCTCTTCCTGGGATTACAGATATGACATTTTGGGATTAGTTAAGGAGAGATTTTTGAGAAAAGCAAGCAAGAGTAAAAATGACAAAACCAAATTAATTTTTTCCTTTAAACTATGAAGCCACCTCCTAAACAGTAGAGTCTTTTCTCTGCCTATGGCGCTTACTAAAGCATTTTCTACGACTACCTTGAGCTGATAATGTCAAAAGTAGAATAATAATTATAGTAATAGTGTTACATTTTATACTACTAAGAAAGTAAGTAGAATAGTAAGAATAACTATTTACAACCAACATCGATTAAGAAATAATTCCCTTTATATTATTCGGGTATGGCTAAGGAAAATACCCAAAATCTGGAATAATATTTTTCTAATAAGTTTGTTTCTAGCATAACCTTATACTTGATAATCTTAAAACAAATAACCATTTCATGTTTTAGAAATATAAAATGCCAGAAATTGAAAAAATGATTGTATTTTATATATCCAAGTACTTTTTGATTATTGAAAAAGTTGATGAGTACATTCATCAATTTCCCCCATTTTCCTCTGATTTATTAAAATCACACTAAGCAATTCAATAACACAATCCTAATTCACTAGAGACTTTTAAGAAATATTTTAAAATGTTTAATTGCACAATTGTTTTATTAAAATGCTGGTGGACTTCTGCAGGCATGAACTATAACTTTCTACCTTTGTAAATATGAATAGGTTAGGAGTCAAGAATAAAACAAGCAAGAAGCCAAAAGAATGATTCTTATAGTCTACATATACTCTATAGAGAACCTCAATAACCTTTTTACTAATGAGTGGAGTATATCTGATGAAATTCCCCTTTGGACATTTTTCAGATATTAAATTTTGAAATGACATATCTCGCAAACAAAGGTAGAAGCAATTGTATCCTATTAACAGCTTTAAATTTTGCACAATGAAAATGGAAAGGGAATGTAAAATGAGGTTAAAGAGAATGCTAATTAGAATTTGGACGTTTGCTGGGTTAATGTCTAGACTTTGGAGGTCCAGGTTTAACAATTTGTGTACCACATCGTTTAGCTTTAAAGATTGACCTGTACTTAACAGACTTGATGAATATACTTCTTTCTCTCTCAGAATGCTGTAGACACACATTGCAATATCACAAGAGTGAATGTGTGGGAAAAGAAACACACAAACAAAATACGCAGAGCTTTTTATAAATCTTATGTACTCAGGAGGTTCTCAAAATTCATATAGGAAAAGAAGCTACAGAAAGGGGGAAAATACTTCTGAAGTATCGACCACCCATGGAACAGCCTCTCATACAAAACTGTTTGCTTACCTGGTAAGGATATAGCCCAGAAACATTCTCCACTGTACCTGATGAATTGTTTTTCTTTATTATACTCTGAACGTTTTCACCAATTATAAATTGATTCGGTTGAACTGTCTCAATTAGGATGTAAATTTCTATGGTATAAGCAATCAGGTGATCAATTTTAAATTTTTAGAATCAGATAACTGAAAACAATAAGGAAGAAGAAAGCTGTATTTGATGACAGAGGGGAAAGTCAGTCATTTCTGATGTTGAACAATTTTATTTGATAGGGCATTTGGAAAGAGTAGAAAAAGGAAAGAGACCAGGAAGCCTCATGATAATCCTGGGTACTAAATGACTAGGAAGAAACCTGAGACTGAGAAGAGCCAGATGATGTGAAAGAGACTGTATGATAATTATACAATGATGCCCATCATCAACATGGTGTGTGCGCCCCATACCGATGCTTCATATCAATTAGGAGGTTCACTTTCAAGTAATCAAATGTTCCGCTCAAACTACTATAGAAAAATCAACGGGGTCCTCAGGGCAAAATGGCACAGGTTCTAGGTCAACTCTAATATTATAACTCCAGAGATGCTATAGAATAAAAATGAGAGTATTGGAGTCTGAAGAACTAATGCAAAATTCATGAGAGACCACAGAGAGAGTAATACTGAATGTCACTATAAAAGTATATCCACGAGGTGGCGGGGGACAAGCTGGAGAAGGGAAAAGGCCAAAAAAAGAAGGCATTATAAGGTGGTAAGGAATCAAACTAATGAAGATTATTCAAGATTTGATGAGGAAATAATTTAATCTCTAGTCTATTATATAAAATATTATTTGAATAATTAGGCAGATGTAGCATGTGCAGAGATGAAAAACCTTAACATGCAAGGATATTACAGCTTCCAAATGAATCTACAAATACAATGTTATGCAAATCAAACTCCAGTTGAGGTATTTTGGGCATTCAACAAGTAAATTCTAAAATTCAGTTAAAAGAATTTATCAGAATAGTGAAATCTATGTTGGTAAAGAAAATTGAGAGAGGGTAACTAATTCTACCAGATGTTAAAGCACACTACAAAATGCAACAACAAGGACATGAAACTAGTATAGAAACAAATAGATCAACGGATAATAACACATACCTCAGCTGCAGACCTACATGTGTAAAGGAATTTTATATGTGATAAAGGAGGCAACAGAAAGCAATGGAGAAGGGAGTTTAGTAATGGTGTTAGAGTGATGGACTTACTAAAATATAAAACTGGCTCCCTAATCAATGCTCTATTCAAAGATGTACTCATGGGAGATTAATGACCCAGTGTGAAAGACAAAAAATTAAAATGCTAATATGTAGCTGTCGAAGAAGATCTTTATACATTGAGAATGAGAAAATGTCCTAAGCAAGACCCACAAACTGCCTATCGTTAACCAAAGCATTGATATATTTGACTTAAGCAAAATTAATAACATTTATTCCTCAAAGGGCAGATAGCCAAATTAACAGATAGGTAACAGAGTCGTAGAAGACATTTGTAATGTCTATAATTGACAAAAATTGTTCATACAAAAAACTTCTGTAAATGAAGAAAAAGGACATGGAAGATTGAAATCAATAACTAGAAAAGTGCAAACCAGGAAAATAATGTCATAACTGATATATATATAAGAATAGCAAGGGTGTGTAGGGAGGTAATACAAAATATTGGCATGGATGTAGGAAGACGAGAACACTTACTAACTCTTGTTGAAAGCGTAAATTGGCTAAGCCATTCAAAAAGCAGGTAGCAGTATTCAGCTAATTGCAGGGTATACATGTTTTCTGAACTAAAGAATCTACTCTTGGGCATATATAACATAAAAATATTTCAAAGTTCCAACAGAGGTCATATACAGAGTTGTTTATCACAGTAGCAATAGTATTTTGCCTCCAACTCACTGTCTCCATAAACAGCATACAGGTAGAAGCAAGGAGGAGGAGGCGAACTACACATCTGCTTCCAAAGAGTGAAGAAGCTCAATGCAGTGGATGCATCCTATGGAGCCCTCTTCAGCAGCTTAAACCAACAGTTGTATAGACAGTGTCAAAAATAGACTTTGAGGGTGCTGTAATAAAATGAAACTTATAGGAAAACACCATTAATGTAAATTAAAAACACATACGCATGTAAAACTTTATGTTATTTTAGAAGAGTGCTTGCAGAGATATACATGTGGCAAAGATTTTTAATGTGGAAGCTTTGGTAGGTAGGGAAAAGCAAGTGAAGAGCAGCATGAAAGGGGAAAAAAATCATATACCATGTATAGCTCGTGTTTAAGTAGATGATAATAATTCACTCTGAGCTAGGCAGTATTTTTAATTCAGTTCTCAAAACTTGGCATCACTAAAAGGAAGAGTAGGAGGAGGAGAATTCAGTATCCTCTGGCCTGATGTGGTGGCTCAAAAATGTGAGTAGGACACTTTATTTTTTGTGTCTGCTTTCTTGTTATTGGCTCCTTTCTTGGAAGATTTCTCCTCTTGTCATCACATGCTGACTCTTGATTTCTCTTTTATATTCAGTAAGGAAGAAAGTTATTCAGTTTGGAACATCAAGGAAAGTTCTAGTCTTCTTTATAATTTAGTTGATAAATGTCTTATGACATAGCTGTGGATAGTCACGTATGAACCTTTGTTTTTCTTTGGAGCCTGGTGTCTAGCTTCCTGACTTCTGTAGACCGAGCTTGATTCTCCTTCGTGCCTGTCATTATGAAGACCTAACTCTGTTTCTTTTCCCTGGGAATGGTTCTGCTTCAGCTTTCCCTCACTGCTCTAGTTTTAGCATCACTCCTACTTTTCTGGAATTCATGGATGTCAATTTTGAGATGACTGGGTTATTTTGTTGTTTTTCAATATAATATTTCATACAGAATTGTTATGTTTGTATAGGAGTGTTAACTTTTTCCAGTATTAATGTAGACAATTATTTAATGGAAAGTTTATCCCAGGTTTCCAAGCCAGCATACAAACAAACTTTTAAAATAAAATTTGTTAAATATTGGGAGCTACCTTCATATTGAAATAATCCCACAACATGGTTTAATAACATGTAGGAAGGCTGAGGGAGGAAAATCGCTTGAACCTGGGAGAAGGAGGCTGCAGTGAGCCAAGATCACACCATTGCACTCCAACCTGAATGACATAGCAAGACTCTGTCTCAAAAATAAAATAAGATAAAATAAAGGAATAAACAAAAAGCTCTGCTCCCTGAAACTCAGGGAGACTGATTTGAGTAATAACAGAACTCTGGTCTCCTGCACAGCTAGTTCTGTGTGAACTATTCTTTCTTTTTTGCAATTCCCCTGTCTAGGCAGTAGGTAAGGTGAGCCCACTGGGCAAAGTCACAGTACCTCTTTCCAGCGATTCTTGAACCAAACATGTACAAAACACTGAAAGAGTATGTATAGCTAATTTGACCAAACATAACTATTCGCCAAAAGTAATTTTTCCTGGGGAAAAATTAATCTATATTATTAGCCTTCCTATTCAATATCTTAACATTGCTTCTTATGTTAAGTGTGACTATTAACTTTTAGAAGGCATGTGACTGTGTCTATGTTTAATATCCGCATTTTGTAGATGAAAAGACTGTGGTCTAAGAGCTTCATAGATGTGGCCAAAGCAAATAGCCAAGTCAAAATTTGACCATCCCTGAGTGATATATTACTATTTGTTGTAATTGTCATCTGGATCATCCTCCTTATGCTGCCTACATTACTATCGTTCATAAGGCAGAAACACTGAGATCAAATGGGACTGGAAATATGAGTGCTCACCTATCACTGTTGGTATCACTACTCAAAATCATACTTAATTGAGGAGTAATTAACATTTCTATAGACAGAAAAGATCATTTAATTCATAAGCCAGTTATGTTAGAATGGTAGAGACTTTCAGATTTAAGAATGAGCCTAGTACAGTATGTCATTTTCTTCATTTATTTGTTATACTAAATGGTTATATTCATCACATTCTAGCCTTTGAGTTATTTTAGAACATTAATGGAAAAATACTCTTCCAATTTAAATATATTACTCTTACCAACACAAAAATCACATACAACTCCTGCGGCACGCACACACACACACACACACACACACACACACACACACACACACAGCTGCTTTTGGGAAAATGTTTATGAAGCGCCTTCAAATAATGTTTCTTGTTTTTATATTTTACTTTTTATTATTATTGTTATTTTATTCAATCATAAATCCTAAAATATCTTGCTATTTTACCCTCAAGTGTATTTTAGCAATTCTCTTGGAATCTATTCTTCCTGGTAGAGAGGATGTTGGTTTTTAAGCAACTTCAACAAAGCACTTGAAATCATTAAATGACTAATCAGCATATTTCAGTGAAACTCTTCATACTTTCAGAGAAACTAGAAACAAAAGGATTCTAGTCAGAAAAATAACAAAAGAAAGAGCTAACTTTGTCGAATTTTTAATAAGCTACTGAAATACTTACAAAATAGTAAGCTAACAATCCAAAGAGTTAATGCAGTTTTCAAGGCCCTTGCTTTGCTCTCTAAAAAGAGTTTTATTCTGGGAAAAATCTGGAAAATTTATTCCATTTCCATTTGCTTATAGTGTGTAGAATCATCGAAAAGCACAGAAAAAGCATAGTGTTATTATCTGATATTTATTTACTGGTCTCCCAGAGTGTGGTAGTCTAACATTAGCTAAAACAGCATTGGTCTTCATGTCTACCTTCAAACAGACAAGAACAAATAGAATGATAGAGACTGAAATAGTTAATCTCAAAACAAAAGCATTGGTTATTTCATGTATACCAAGTAAACTGAAGGTGGGACCTTGCTAGATATTAGGAAGTGCAATTCAGCATAATAGAAAGGAAAATTGGAAATAACATTATCCTGGAGACCAAGCATTCCCACTAAGCCCCATTATTTGATCATATATAGACTTAAGTCACAGCAAAATGCCTTAGAATGGGGGGGGGGGTAAATCAGATTCATGAAGGTGCATGAAGGGGTTTTAATAAACTTGCAAAACAGTATGGAAAATTATAGGTATTTTTAAAAATTAAGTTAAAGATCCAAACTTCCATTGGATTCTCCTCCAAGGAACATATGATAAAAAACTTAAGAACCACTGTCTTAGAAAAGAATTAATTTCCTAAATGAAATTAAATGGAAACCAAGGGTTGTCATTTGTTTTCTGTGACTGGTACAGGTAATATCACTGATCCATTCTCAGGGGCCTTGAATTTCTGAAATAATCAGATCACAGTGAACCAAACAGAAACATGACCAAAACTATGTTCTTAAATTATTTCATTTTTCATTTCCTGTATTCAAAATCTTCTACCTCTTTACTGTTCCAGACTCACCACTGCCATTTCTATTAATAGGAACTATGGCTAAATGACTGCTACCTTTACTAATTTATACTTAGATCCTCTATCTAGAGATATTGTGGAACATTATTGAGAAATAAGGGCAAAATTTAGCATTTTTTTTTTCAGAGACAGAGTCTTGCCCTGTTACCCAGGCTGGAGTGCAGTGGCATGATCCCCAATCACTGCAACCTCTGCCTCCCAGGTTCAAATGATTCTCCTGCCTCAGCCTCCCAAGTAGCTGGGATTACAAGTGTCCATCACCACACCTGGTTAATTTTTGTATTAGTAGAGATGGGGTTTCACCTTGTTGGTCAGGCTGGTCTCAAACTCCTGACCTCAAGTGATCTGCCCACCTTGGCCTCCCAGAGTGCTGGGATTACAGGCATGAGCCACCACCCCGGCCTTTTGTTTTGTTTTTTTTTAAGCAGCAAAACTAGGTATTGTAAAGGGTAGTCCTTTTAATCTACCTTCAATCGTAATTCTGTGAGTTTTCAGAAATTTTGTCCTGATCATTTAAAAATAATTTTCAAATTTTAAAGTTTTAGATTTATAGAAAAATTGTGATGATGTTACAAGATGTCCTGTATGCCTTACTCCTAGTTCCCCCTACAATTATGATTCTACATTAGTATAGTACATTTGTCACAAAATTAACCAATACCGATACATTATTATTAATAAAAATGCATACTTTATTCAGATGTATTAGTTTTATCTGATGCCAGGATTTCTGTTCCAGGATTCTATCCAGGATTTCACATTACCTTTAATCAGTATGTTTCTATAGCCTCCTTGATGCTGTGACTGTTTCTCAGACTTTCCTTGTTTTCAATGACCTTTATGGTTTTGAAGAGTACTGCTTAAATATTTTGCAAAATGGCCCTCAATTCAGGCTTGTCTAATGCTTTTCTCATGATAAGACTGCAGTGATTATAAGTTTGGGGAAGGAAAACTGCAGAGGTATTACATCAAGGCTGGTACTATCGAAATTCACGTATCATCGAGTTCAGTATGGATCAACTGGCTGGAGTAGTTTTTGTCAGGTTTCTCCACTGTAAAGTTATTCTTTTTTAGCCTCTTTTACATGAATCTATGAGTATATATATTCTGTGAGTCTAGGAGTGTATATGAGCCTTCATATGAGTATATAGACTCTACATATGAGTCTAGGAGTATACATGAGGCTATATATGAGTCTATATAGTATATAGACTGTATGAGTCTAGGAGTATACATTAGTCTATATATGACTATATAGACTATATATGAGTCTAGGGGTATACATGAGTCTATATATGAGAATATAGGCTCTATATATGGGTACACAATCACAATCCAGTGCATGTTTTGTTGTTGAAATTGCTTTAATTTGGCTATAGGCTACTCTATCAGTTGGCAGTGGTGTCCCTTTGACCTGTTCCCCCATGACTAAATTTTTTGAGTAATTCTTTACTTTCTGATAATATATGATATTCCAGATTCACTGTAATTCTCTCTTCCTTTCATTTACTTGTTCTTCAATTCCCTTCCTTTCTTTATGTAGATCAAATTGTAAGTAGTTTTAGGTTTACAGAAATGTTGTGATGATGTTGTAAGATTTTTCATATGTCTTCCTTCCAGTTTTCTCTACTATTTTAAAATGCTAAAAACCAGATCTGAGTTCCTGACCTATATGATTTTTAATCTCTGAAGAATTCCTCTCAACATTTCTTACAGGGCAGGTTGCTGGTAATAAATTCCCTCAGTTTTTGTTTTCATGTCCAAGCCTTTATTTCTTCTTCACTTTTAAAGGATGATATAACTGGATATTGAATTCTAGATTGGTGTTTATTTTCTTTTCTTTCAACATTAAATATTTCACTCCAGTTTCTTCTTGCTTGCATTGTTTCTAAAGAGAAGTCTGCTGTAATTATCCTCATTCTTCATGAGGAAAAATGTATTTCTTACCCTCATTCTTCATAAGGAAGGTTTCTTGTTTGTTTTTCCTGTCTGTATTCTTTCAAGCTTTTCTTTTTTTTGGTTCTTCAGTCTGAATATGACACATCTATTTATAGCTTATTAAAAGTATTTTATTTAATGTTTTCTAAATTCCCTAGATGTGATGTCTGTCGTTACCATCAGGATTTCTCCACAATTATTAATTTAAATATTTCTTCTGTTCTGTTCTCTCCTGCTAGTATTCAAGCTGAGATAATCTTACACCTTTTGAAATAACCCCATAGTCCTTGGATGTTCTGCTCTGTTATATTTACTTATTTATCATGTGTGTACTTCAGTTTAGGAAGTTTCTATTAGCTATCTTATTCTTTCCTTGGCTATGTCTGTTTGAATAATGAGCCTGTCAAAATCATTCTTCATTTCTGTTACTGTATTTATTTCCAATATTTTCCTTTAATTCTTTCTTAGAGTTTCCTTCTCTCTTCTTGCATTACCAGTCTCTCCTTCCATGTTGTGTATATTCTTCATTGGATTTTAAACATGTAATTACAGTTATTTGAAATTTCTTATGTGGTAATTTCAATATCTGACCTAGCTGTAGCTTATTTTGATGTTTGCTCTTCACACTGTGCTGCCGCTTTTCTGTTCACATATTTTGCTGCGAGGTTTTTTTTTTTTTTTTTTTTTTGGTTTGAAAACTTCACATGATATATCAGGTAATAGGAATTGAGATAAATAGGGCTTTAGTGGGAGACTTTATGATAATCTGGCTAGAAGGTGAGCTCTGTTTAATGTTTTCTGTAGCTGCCAGATGGTGCGCATTCCTCTGCCAATCCTGTTTTTATCTTTCCTATTAACTCTGGGTACCCCTAAATACTTCTCAGAAAAAGTCTTGCAGCTCTTTTAACTCTAATCCACTGTCACTATACTGAAGATATGTTGCTGTTATTGTAAAGTGTGGGGGAATAAAAGTGTTCCATAATATTATGTTTAAATCTCAATTCTTGTGTTGACCTGTGTACCTACTCTGTCACCTTCACAAGCTTTCTATAGCTTTCTCTGCTTCACCCATCTTAGGTGAGACTGGAAGTCTGGATGGGGCTGGAGTTAGAGAAATTCCTTTCCCCAGTGAGATAAAGCTCTAGTAAAGTCAATTTCCCTGGGCAGTAGGCCTTTGTTATAAGAACTGTTCTGGGTATATTTCATAATGACTACTTTTCCCCTGCCAGAGTCTGAGAGACCCTTTCTCAGCTCTTCACTGTGAGAACAAGGTGTTGTTCCCAAAGGTAACTTCACAAAAATGTGGGTGTCCAATGAAGACTGCAGCTCATTCTCATGCTATTCCATACTTATTCTTTAGGAATTCATTAAAATTGCCATTCAGGTGATCCTACTAGTTATGCCTCCAGTATCTTCTGCTCCAGATAAGCAGATTTTTATTGTGACTCTTCTAATCACTAGTATCTGCAGATTAGAGGGCAGTGATTTGTCTTGCGACTTCAGCTATCTGATGAGCCCAAGAAAAGTAGTTAATTCTCAGTTCATTATTTTTTTTTTCCCAGTAAATATAGGAGTAACAATTTACAACTTTTTTACATGTTGGAGCTAGAATTAGAAACATCAGGGCATCTTATTGTGGTTCTGTGATCAAATATGTTTGGCAAATGCCTGTTAAAATAGTTTTATTTTTTTATTTGAAAAATTCTCGAGGCTTTATAATTTTAATGTATTTTATATGAATTTCTAGTTTAGTCAAACTCTAACCACATTCTGGGATCACCTCACTTTTGGATCAAAATAATGTAAATACTGCAGCATTCTCTTACAGGTCACTTATTTCTTTATACAAGTTTTCTGAATGAGACAATTTTTTTGAAACCCAGCAATTATAAAATTTATTATGCAAATATAACACTCAGAATAATTCTAAGCATATTTATCTATATGATCACATCTTTTCAACCTCCCTAAAAACATATACATTAAATAATTATTTCTTCACCCATTTTAAATTTCTAGTACAATCAATTTCTCTTCCAATTAATTCTTCACATTTCCTTCAATGTGCACACAACCGAGTAGTTTGAATCAATCAGGTTTTCTAGGACACAATAAAATATCTTTCTAAATCTTACCTAACAAGTAGACATCTGAAATTTTATCTTCTCTAGCCAAACAAAATAAATGGATGTGCTATTTGTAAATGCTTAAAGTTATTTGAAATGCATATAATACCAGATAAGATAAAATGTTGTTTCTATGTTGCATGAAATATCATCACCTAACAAATTTTATGATGCCAAGAAACCTGATATAAGAGTCAATGAAAAACATGGCAACCACAAGTATCATACGTTGTGTATGTTATGCTATACATAAGAAGCATCTGGAAAAAATAAACTAGAATGGGCCACTGAATTAAGGTATAAGAATGAACTCAAGAGGAAGCAGTTTGTATATGAATCGTAAGGTGAGAAAAAGAGAAGCCAAAGTCAAGAAAAGGCTAATTCTCCAGCCAAAACCTATGAATCTTGCCAAAGTGTGGGAGGTGACGGGAGACTGAAGTAGGTGTATATCACCCATACTCATTTCCTTAAACCCTTACTCACAGATGCACATTAAAAGACCCACAAATTTTATGTTGGCAACAGCAAAGATATTTAACCCAATTGCACATACTACTAAATGTTCCAAATTTACATGTTCATGTAAAACTACAGAATGGGCACATTATGTGTGTTTAGACTATACTACATCTGGCTTTTTGAAACTTGAGCTCTCTCCACAAGCATAATCCCAGCTACTGGTTGATTTTTTGGTTATGTTTCAGATCTTAGAATTTCTGCAAATGGGCTGAAAGAGTAAGCATCCAATATAAAGTGAAAAAGCAAAGAAGATTTAGGAAATTGGTAGAACAATAATGTGTCATGTGTGGCCAATGTGTAGCCCAGGTGAGGTAGAAGACTGTACTGTATTTCCTGGCCTAGAAAATCTACTCCAGTTATTCATCCCATATGTTTGCCTTTCCTAAAAGATAAAGCAGTGTGAACCAATGCCAGGTGATTATAGATCACACGCAGTGATTATGGAATTGTTAAACTGTGAAATCCTCAGGGGAGGCTGAATCCAGAGAGCTATACTTGATGGAAGGAAGTAACAGAGAATCATGACTTCTGCAAAGAGTATGTGTGGATGGGGAAGGGAATAGTTCCTGGCGTGGATTCAAGGAGAAATAAACTCGCCAAAAAACTACGGTGGTTGATAAATACTCTCCCCAACAAACTACATTCAAGTGTCAAAGAGGAATAGGAAGTATAGGTCAGAGAAAGAGAGGGGAAGTTAAGATACTTGCTGTCGGCCGGGCGCGGTGGCTCAAGCCTGTAATCCCAGCACT
>NW_016107584.1:679073-728388 GCF_001604975.1 Cebus imitator
AAAAAAAAAAAAAAAAAAAAAAAAAAAAAAAAAAGATACTTGCTGTCATGATGTTGATAAATTAAAAGTCTTCAGAATAAAGTGGAATATGAATGTATATAACAATGGTTTTTACTTTTCTTTATGGTTGTCAGCCTGTCATTTGTTCTGATGAAAACCGCACTCTGAGTGGTCAGCCAGTTTTATCCCAGGATGACCACACTTCAGAGGCCTCTACATTGTAAACTTCATCTATCTTCCTATTCAGCAAAACACCAGATAAGTGGTGAACTAGCATAATTAACATGAGAAATGGGTTTTCATTGGTGAACTTAGTGGCTTGTTAATCAGCATAATGGATGTGAGAAATGAGTTCTGAATTGTGAAATTAGTAGAATTTAAGATATGTGAATAGGTTAAAGTATTTTAGAAACATGCTTAACACTTGCATAAAATGGGGAATTAGAATCTGTGAGATCTGTTGCGATGGCCCCCAAGGCTACACCACTAAATGGACTTGAGCCGGTCTTTGGGTGAGAGAATTTCTTGGTGACCTGTGCGAATTTGGAAAGGTAACAGAGTCTGCCTCTCAAATATTGCTGTATCTGTCTCCTGTAAATCATTCATGTAACAAATACATATTGTTTGTTCATCTAAAAGCACAGAGAGCTCGGTCTTTACCAAACTTAAACAACATTGTTTAACTCTTTTGGGTTCTCCTGTGCATTCATGTTTAATTAATGTATGTCTGTATGAATATAGATTTTGGTCTGAAACTTGCTTTTATTACAACCGGTAACAAAGTTTGCTTATAATGAGCAACAAATACTCATCTACATCAAAATGTTCAGCTTTTTCTACAAAAAAACCTCTGAGTTGTGTGAAATCAAATTGGTTTACATCAGTTCAGAACAGTTTGCAATTACGTGCTACAGAGAAGTAAACATCTTCTGTTCCAGCATTACAGAATTCTGTAGTGTGTTGGAGACATGCTGTTCCGTAAGACCATCCATACTTCTTGAGAGAATTAAGCCCTGATGGCCTAACAATGTTGTTGTAACTTTTAAATAACTGTCATGTTATTGTTTCTGTTTTAGAGAGAAATGAATCTGAGGTCAAAGAAGATAAATAGCTTGCCCAATTCTAATACATGGAAAGGAATACAGCAAGGAGGTAATTCCAAATGTCTTACTTTTTACATCGTGTTCTTTTCTCTAAGTCATGGTTCTGTAACTTGGGATATAGAAAATAGAAAACAAGTTCCAATTAACAACACAGCCAAAATAGAAGTTTTTGAGGAAAAGCACACATAAATTTCTTAACCTCAGGTGCCTAAGACTGTCTCCTATTTTTTAGGGATCACAGTAAAATCCTCTTTGTATAAATTCTAGTTGTCACTTGACGCCAAGTTAAATGTTTACTAAGCATCAGGGTTCATTCCGTAGAGTGGGTTCAATAATTCTCAGCTAATCTTTTTTGTTATTATGAAATCTTAAGCTGAATAAACATTTTCAGGTATTGTTATGAAAAGACATATGAACAGGATGGAGGCGCCTGAAAATTTTACCCAAGATCATATTTCCCAGAATTGATAAGAAGTGCTTCTTAGGAAATGCTAATTTAACAAGTCTTCTCACAGAAAGTATTGCACTACGTAATCTAGTCATTTTTAACTAGGAATCACTTCATTTTGAAATAAGTCACAGGTTTACATATAAACACACACACGCACACACACACACCCCACATATATACACTCAAATATATATTGACCATGTCGATTTAACTATATGCAGCTCTGATAGCTCTGATTAAATATATGCTTCCAACCCTATAAACAGCAAGATTCTCAACTGCTTCCATGAAATAATTATTTCACTGAGACTGGATCAACGGCAAAGCTTTTTCCTATCTTCCAGCTGTAACCATTCCCTTTCTTTCTGGGATCCTCTGTCCTCCCTCCTTGGAAAAGCACCTTCCATAACATACTGAGAGTAAAGTGTACAGTGCTCTTGTGAAGGCAGAATAAAATCTTGGAGGTACTTACTGAGAATACTAGAACTGGGTCTGAAAGCCCCGTGAATGCCGATGACAGAGCAGGCCACTTCAAATAGATAAAACTGCATTAGTGCTTTTAAATTTGTCCTTGGGAATACGCTCATCTGAAACAATGATTGCAGAGACAAATCAGATGAATGCTGCTTTCAGAACTAAATGAATGCTCTAAGAGAACAGCTCTGAGAGGAATACATTTGAAGAGTCTGGAAAGTAATTTCATGGGAAATAGATTGGGTGCCCAGTTTATTTGAAAAAAAAAAAAAAAAGATGGGAGTAGAAAAAGCAAGAAGAAGAAAATGATTTAAAAGGTTGTTTGGACATGCCACAAATTATGCCTACACATGTTTTATGCATGAGTTAAATATCTGACAGATGATTATTGATCACAGAAATTCTATATAAAGGATGTGTTCCCAAATTGAATATCTCTACCCAATAAGCTGATGTAATTCAAATATTTTTCCCATATCGTATATTGTTTATACATACAAAGACTTGCATTATTTTAACAGGGGCACATTAAACATAAAACTCAGCCCAATGAATGGCAAGATTTAGGGTGTACACACTAACCTTAAAAACCAGCACAAAAAAATTAGCTATCCTCTGAATGGGTTATGTTTTCCCATATAGTTAGGCCCTGCTGGATACTTATTTAGATGCCTTGAGAACTATCTTCATGTCACCCTCAAGACTTGGGCCCTGGGGCTACAAAGAGCTATTTCATCCCATGATAATCAGAAGTGGGAAACATGAATCAAGGATGATTTCTGGCAGAAGTGTGTCTGACTCAGGAATAGCAATGCCTTTTCTTTTTCCTTTAACTTACCTTTAAAAGAGATCCTTAGAGGTAGATAACTTGATATTCAGGAAAATAAGATACTTGTCTATGGAAAAGTCAAATTATTCCAGGTTAACAGAGCTCAGAGCAGTCTTCGACAAGGCTTGACACTTGAAAACAAACAATAAGAAATCTGTTAACATTCCTTAACTTTCCTCTTTCACAGAATGGTATTTTACCTCAAGGATATTTATGTAACTACAGAAAACAAGAGTAGAGGCCCCTGGCTTCTTTCACAAGGTGATGATTGATAATTGTCTTTCCTGGAGCCCAAGAGGAAAGGACTTAAAATGCACCCATGAGTTCTTGTCTTGGGATCCTTAGAAGTAGGAGAATATCACCGGTGACCTGGTGACAGGGTTCCTTTGGGCAACCTTTTACTGCTCAGAGGTAGAAACAGTTTATCAAGCTATTGTTTTTTGGGGTGACTTGTTCAAAGTTTCCTTTTACATAATGTGATTCAACATGAGAAGTGACAGCTGGAAGCTGAATCTTGCATCTGGGAAAGGTGCTTGCATATCTTAGTGCTGTCATACAAAATCTTTTGAAGAGTGAGATTGTTTTGGAGGCTCACTGATTCAACAAAGTGTGCTTACTCAATATGTTAGGTAGTTATTAAAGAGTCAGTCCTTCAAGTACTCTAAAGCAGTGCATATAATTAAAATGTCTTTGACTCAAGACATGGAACTGATCCAAATGCTCATTAATGATAGACCAGATAAAGAAACTGTGGTGCATATTCACCAGGGAATACTGTGCAGCCATAAAAAGGAATGAGATAATGTCCTTTGCAGGGACATGGATGAAGCTGGAAGCCATCTTCCTCAGGAAACTAACACAAGAACAGAAAACCAACACCTCATGTTCTTACTCATAAGTGGGAGTTGAACAATGAGAGCACATGGACACAGGGAGGGAAACAACACACACGAGGGCCTTTTGGGGTACAGAGGGTGAGGGGAGGGAACCTAGATGATGAGTCAACAGGTGGAGCAAACTACCATGGCACACATATACCTATGTAACGAACTTGCACGTTCTTCACATGTATCTGGGAACTTAAAGTAAAATAAAAGTTTTAAAAAATGTCTTTAATCTACATTCTGAAAAGTCAGTGGAATCTCAGGCTTCTCAAACCTTCTTCTTCAGAGTTCTTGATGCCTTACCTCTTCTTCGTGGCAATTGTTATCCTTCCATGGATGTGTTAAAGGCCATTCTGTTGTCCAGTCAGTAAATAGCATTTACTTAGTAACAGTCCTTCAATCCCTAATACTAGTCTTTGTTGACATCAGTCTAGCTCCTCTCACAACTTCAGGTAGGGCCTTATTCTTTTTGGATCCCCAAATAGAAAGAGCCACTTTCAGTGTTCCGTATTATCTGACTGTTCTCTTGGGTCTTGAGGGAACATTCCCTTGGACTATGTCAGAGAAGACTCTAGTGGCCCAATTCATTGTTAAAGCTAAACATGTCAGGTCTCATCACTGGACTTGTCTCAGAATCCTGTCCAGGGCCTGGATTTGACTCCATCACAAGCTCAATGCACCACTCCACACAGTAGTGCTTTCTGCTGAATGTGTGACATCTCTTCATGCCCTTTTTGCTTAAGACCAGACCAGGATTTCACTGTGGGTTTCAAACATTCTCACAACGAGCTCACTATGTTCTCATTCAGTAGGATATACAGGAGTAAGGTGGCCTTTCAGCCTGGCAAAGGATACAGATGAGTGATGTTTCAGTTTTGATAACTAGTAATTTATAGCCCCTATTAAGAATTGCTGATTAGTATGAGAATAGAGGGTCCAATTTTTTTAAGCTCATATTTTCTGAAATTTTCTATAGTGAACAATTAGGAGTATCTTTATAGGAATTAAGGCCTGGTTTTTCTATACTTCTATAACATTCTTAATTTTAACAATATATATATATAACATTTTGTATTTAACATTTATGTAATTTTATTTTTGTCTGTAATAATTCAAGATGAATTAAGTAAAGAAAACATCTATAAGTAAAAAAATTTTAATGACTTTTTCACCCATTTATATTCTGATATTAAACTTAATTAATTGATGCATTAGGTAGCTATTTCTAAATGTGTGGGAAATTGATGTGAATTAACAATTAAGTATTTAGATTTCTGAGCAGCAATAACAGGCAGGGACTTTGAGAACACTATTACAATATCTCTACTTGAGGCTGCCTGCTGTTCTGCCTAAAATGAATATGTAATAATAAATTATGCCCAAAATGGTATACTGATTTCTTCAGGGAAAAAGATTTTTATCATTAACTGGTTCAAGGCCATTTCCAAGATGTCTTTGTCATTCCCATGAGGGCCAGCTTAATACAAAGTAGGCAAATGCAAGATATTGGAGTTGATTTTACTTTATTAGATCCATACACAGCTCAAGAAAATTAAGGCTGACTTTCATGATGTGTCACATTAAGTTTGAAGGATAAACTCTCAGACTAGATAACTTCTAGAATTATCAAAAATTTACTTGGGATATAAACTTAGAATAATGCACTGATATTGTATAAAGAAATGTAGATTATTTTCTTCATTTCAATTAGTATCACAACAATTTTAGTCACTTAGACCATCAATTGTTAATGGTAGACAAAATTATCATTCACTGTTCTATGCTGATTGAATGAGCCAGGTCTTTGCCAAGTTTACGTATTTACATTGGGTAAATTAAACATTTAGAACAATAGTAACACATTGCTCTAAATATAATGGGTCTAAAATAGGTACACACATATACACACAGAGACAGAGACAGAATCACTCTTTTCACCATGCTTGGTTGCAATGGCACAATCACAGCTCAGTGTACTCTTGACTTCCCACATTCAGCCTCTCAGGTAGCTAGGAGTACAGGTGTGAACCACCACACCCAGCTAATTTTTTTATATACATTTTTAGAGACAGGTAATTTTATATATATATATATATATATATATATATATATTTGTAGAGACAGGGTTTCACCATGTTCTCCTGGCTGGTCTCCAGCTCCTGGGCTCAAGCAATCTGCCAAACTCAGCCTTTTACAGTGATTACAGGCATCAGCTACAGTGCTTGGCCAATGAAGCATTTCTTTCATCAGAAAGAAATCTGCTCTAACACATTTGTTTTATTTTGAATAGGTAGAATTATTTATTAGTCCAAGTTTTAATGTCATTTTCTGTCCAGATACTTCTGGATGGAAAAGGAGTAGATGTGTCACAGAACTGCAAGGGGTTCAGTCTAGGTCCTGCTGCTTGCTGTACAGAACACCAAGAACTGAGATGAGTATTGCCAAAGGAAAAGGCTTTAATCAGGAGCTGTAGCTGAGGAGGATGTGAGACAAAGTCTCAAATTTGTCTATCAACCAACTAAAATTGGAGGGATCTATATAGTGGAGAAGGCATGAAAACAAGAATCAGGAAGGGGAAGGAGGGTGATATTGTTTGGCTGTGTCCCCATCCAAATCTCATATTGAATTGTAGCTCCAATAATTCCCACATGTTGTGGAAGGGACTCAGTGGGAGAATTCCTCCATACTATTCTTGTGATAGTGAATAATTCTGATGAGATCTGATGGTTTTATAAGGGGAAACCCCATTTGCTTGGTTTTCATTCTCTTTTGCTTGCCACCAGGTAATGTGTCCCTTGTTCTTCTGCCATGATTGTGAGGCCTCCTGAGCCACGTGTAACTGTGAGTCAATAAAACCTCTTTTCTTTATAAGTTACCTAGTCTTGGATATGTCTTTATTAGCAGTGTTAGAACAGACTAATACAGTGGCAATCATAATGGATAAGAGGTCTGGCGGTCTTGTTGTCTGAATGCAGTGATCTGGTGAGTTCCAGTCCCTTGCCTGAGGCTTGGTTTTCTGAGGGAGGAACTCAGATGGGACAATGTAAATTTCAAGTTTTAAGAACCGGAGAGTCCAATTCTATGTTTATTTTTTTAATGAAAATATAGTTCTATTGAACAATTGGACCAGTTTCAGATGGAGACCAATAGCACGTAATATTTCTAAACCATCATAAAAAGAACCTAGGTTTATTTTGTTTTTAGGATTTTCCTCTGTTTGCTGTAATTATGTGTAAATGTGTAAACTTGGCTAGGCTGTACTACATAGTTTTTAATCAACCACTAATCTCAGGTGTTGCTATGTAGGTAGTTTGTAAATGTTGTTAGCATTTAAAATCAGTTGACTTTAATTAAAGATTATCTTTGATAGTTAAGTGGGCTTCATCCGGTCAGCTGAAATTCTTAAGAACAAAAGTTGAGATTTCCTGAAGAAGAAAAATTCTACTTCAAAATTGAAAAATCAGCTCTGACCTATAGATTTCAGACTTGCCAGTCCCAGCAATTATGTGAGCCAGATTCCTTGAAATAAATATCTTTGAATTTATTTAGGATTAATAGGATACACACACACACACACACACACACACACACACACACACACACTATTGATTCTGTTATATGTTATACGACATGATTCTGGAGAACCCTGTTTTATAACAGGTTTTTAAAAATATGTAATATCTTTGCACCACTGGGCATGTACTATTTATTTATCCCAATATTCCAAAATATATATGAGTAGGTATAGATGTAACTATATGCAATAATAGAGGTTAATATCAATATCTATAATTTATACTGTATAATATAGATTACTACATATTCCTATACTTTCGTTCATTCATTTTTCCTTCAAAAAATATCTTTTGAGAATCTGCTATCTACAAGGTACTGTCCAAGGTAAGTATAAAACAATGAAAGACAATTCTCAAAGACAAGTAATATCAACCTTATTTCAAAAATATGAAAACTGAGCCTCAGGAAGTTTAGGGAATTTTCTCAAGGTAACATAACAAATTAGGTGGCAGAGTTGAGATTTCAACCTTTGCTATCCTGCTCTGTCACCCCACCCACCAAGATTATTTAAGCAATGGAGACTTAATAATAAACTTTAGCATTAAAAAAGAGTACTCTGTGTGTGTGTGTGTGTGTGTGTGTGTGTGTGTGTGTGTGTGTGTGTATACACATAATGTTTTAAGACAGAGTTTTACAGATCAGGAAGCTGAAACCCCCAGAGACTGATGATTTGGTTTAGTCATGAACTTTACAGTACTCTTCAGAGAACTAGGTCCTTGTGATTCTTTGATTGTCTCTACAGTTCATATCAAGTGTATTTGGGGAGGTAAGAATACAGTGAGTGATAGGTGAAGTAACAAAATATGTTTTTTCTGTTCCTGCCTTTTTCCTCTGTCTCCCCATTAAGTAGTCAATGAAAACAAACTTTTTTCTCTTTAAATATATTATAAATTGAATAAAAAATTGCTTATACACACACACACACACACACACACACACATATTCAGGTCATCTATTTGCATAGTTAACATATACATAGGCAGCTTATGTATCTATAGATGATACATAAATTATATGTAATACACAATATACACTATATATAATATATGTGTTATATATTTATACATAAAGCTATCAGTATTTAAGTATTGAGGAAGTTTGATGTATTACACTGTAGTTTTTATAAGTGCTCGTAAATAGCATTTACTAATTATTAAAAAGAAAAATAATACAAAGGGTCAACTGCTAAACATTTTTTTGTGTGTGAAAATCCAGATTGTTCAAATAAAGAGGCAGTTTTAGAATGTAAAATTGAACATTCTTAAAATCGACTGTTTGGGTTTAGTTATAGCTCAACACAATCCTGGATGATATATATGTAAACATCTGATTTCCAGGTAAAATAAATAATAGAAAGATGCAAGATGCTGTGGACCACTGCAAAGCAGAAAAACATAATTGTATATGTAAATGACTTAGCCATGTTGCACAACTATTGAGCAGCAAAGCTCAGGTTCCATAACTCCTGAGACAATACTTTTTACACTTCAAAACACAAATATGTTATTTTTCTTACTTGACGAAAGCCATGTGAGAATAGTATTGGCTTTACTACCATTAAGGTGTTACTAAAACTCTTTCTTTCTCTCTCTCTCTCTCTCTCTCTCTCACACACACACACACACACACACATATACACACACAATACATATTTACACAAACTGTAAACTGAAAATTCAAACATTAAGGAAAAGAGTTCTTGTCCCTTAAATTATCCATATAGTTCCCTTGATTTTTTCCTGACAGTCAATGTATCTTAAAAATTCAATTAAGCCTTGGTTTTCTTACTCCCCTCAGTTTCCTTTTCCCATTTGATACTCTTGTGAAAATTCAATCTTTTCAAGATAATAAATTTGATAATCCTCAGAGGTGTCTTGTCATTTGAGGCACAGTATTTTTCTTTGTCAATTATTATTAACTTTAGGCACTGTTTATCTATTTTGAGCATAGCAGGAGATGTCCTTAGCTCAGCTAACCTAGGCTATGTACAATTAGATAAGACACAAAGCAGTACTGGTGCTGAGTAGCCAATTTCCTGCCCCTGTTGTGTTCATAATCTTTATAGAATTATATGGTAGTGTTCCCTCTCAGTTTTATTTGTTCATATGAATCTTAGCTGCCCAAGTGTTTAATGCACTATGACCATAGGGTGAATTCCAGAGATTTATAGCATTGTTTACTACTTTCATATAGCATAAAATAATTAAAAGGATAGAATTCCTCATTAAAAATTAAATATATAATAGTGGTGAGAAACATATTTGTTTCCTAGGCAGCCAGTACTCACTGTTAATCAACTTCAGGTATAGTTTTTCCTTATAAAGTAAGTTTTAATAGGCAGAAAGATAAGTCAGATGTACTTGACATCACAATCTTAGAAATAATATATGGTGGCTGTAAGAAATGAAGTTTTCAATGGTTTTCTAAGTATTCATTTACAGAAGAAAAATACCATACAAGTATATAGGCTATATTTTTCTCTGTAACATTAATCAGGCCTAAATCACTGCTAATAGCTTCACTCATGACAGCATTCTGATATTATGGTGTTCATTTTTGTATTACTTTCCTTTCTTTTTATATTTTGACAAATCATGAAATTTGAATTTTTGCCAGTAACTCAACTGTACATTGTAATCAGAATTTTGTGGGTTTATTTTATTAAAAATATTTCTTCAGTTTGCCTTCTTGAACTTTGAGTATTTCAAGCATTTACCTCTGAGATATGAGTGATGATCTTCAGTGAATTATCCAGACCCCTGGTGTATTTCATTATAACTTGAATATTGCACTTGTAAGATCAACATTATTCCATAATGACTTACCTACTACAGTCCCCAGGGACTATCTCTTCTTCTTTGGATACATAACTCAATCTCTAAAAGAGAAACCCTGGATTACAATGAGCAATTACCATGGTAAAAGTAAGGAATGAAGAAAAATTTCAAAGAAACATCCCCCATATGGGAAAGGAGGAGGTCAGTTAAAGGGATTATAAACTGTTGTTTAAGTTATTCAGTATAATTTTTGTAACTCCCCTAAGATAACAGGAATGAAATCAATGTAATAAGGAAATCAAACTTTGTTGCATTTTACATTTCACTCAGATTGCAGAATAAAACATGCATTCTAATCATTAACTTTTATTTAATAGCTATGATTTGGGTTTAAAAGGTTGTTGGTGGGTGGGGAATTTGTTGTTATCCTGATAAAAATCATACATTACATTAAGCTGGGAGGTGCTTAAAGGGAGATTCCATGTGGTCAAAGAAACCACATCTCTTACTAGAAACATAAGGAGACAATAAACCACTGTCCACTGAGAAAGCAGTTATATTTTAAACTAAGCTTTCCTAAGAATTCAGAAGTAGATTATTTGGTCTCCTGGCAGGCCAGAGGTAGGAATTCAGAATTTCCACTTCAAAACGTTGCTTCATCAAGATGAAAATGAATAAATGTGAGGAATGCTCCAGTTCAAGCTGAAATCCAGGAAATTCAATTCAGGAGGGCTTTCTGAGCCAAGGCTTTAGTCACCAAAACACTTCGTGAGAGTCTCCCAGCCAGTCGGGAACAACCTCCTGTAATCGGGCAGAGAAGGTCCAGAGTTGGGTGGATTTGCATGCCTCTGTCCAGAGAAACCTGATTCATCAGTTGGAAGAAGTCAGGATTGGGCAACTAGGATCCTGTGTTGTCATTTATAGCAGCATTTTATAACCATAGCAGTGTTAAAAGGAGACACAAATGAGCCTGCAGTAAAAGGAGAAAGCTGCTAAAATTTGTAAAATACATTTGTAAACTGTAGCAGATAAAATAGATGATTCCTTCTGAAGTCAATACCACAGATGGCTCTTGACCAAATGTTTACAGTTGCCCACTTCTTGCCCTCTGCCTTGGTTTGACCAAACTTTAGGCTTCTTTCCTTCACACAGGGCTCAGAACTTTGGCTTGCCCCCAAATCTGAGCAAGCACTGAAATGCGGAACAGTCCCCTGCTCCAGCTTCCCATAGTGAGAGTCAGCTGAGCACAGTGAGAAACACTTCCCATCACAGCTCCTTAAGCAGGCTTTGTGCACAGCCCTCCTCCCTTGATCACTTACTCTGGAAAGTCCCTTATTACCCCTTCCTATCTTGAGACTGAAATATTTTCTTTATTGTCATGGTCTTTTTAAATAAAGTCTCTCTTTATCTAAGTTTGGATTTCACATCCTAAAGATGGGAAATGGACTCTTTTGATTAGAAAATATGCTGGTTCTGTTTAACTCTGTTTGTTGCCCTTAACATCTATGCTGATTTTATGTTCTCTCATTTTCCAGCGTTGGAGGCTGAGTTCTATTCCACCTTTCAGTGCCAATCATTCCTTTTGTGTATTATTATTTTCTTTTGGCTGATTTTGTTTTCTTGAGAAATTGTATTTCTTCTGAAGAAATCTGTAAGCGCCTGAATATCCTAACCTTCTTCTCTAGGGTCTGATCATTCCTGAGATGACAAGATCGGGGTGCTGAGGACCTGAGCTTTGTTAGAGTAGTTTGAAGAGAGGCAAGGCAGTTCAGTGAAATGTGTTTGGAGGTAGAAGATACTATTTTACACACCATCTTCTTTGAATTTTCAAATCATATGGCCTTGGAATATTACTTAATCCCCCTAAATGGCCATAAAATAGGAATAAGAATCTCTATGTGCTAAGGGTTTTATGCAGATTAAATGCAGAAAATTGGTGTCCTGCCTATCATAATAGCTGGTGCTAAAAGATATTCAGGCAGTGGTGGGTATATTTAATTAGGTAAGTCCTCTTGACTCAGTGTCTTAAATATGACTCCTGACAGTCTCCTTATCTTCATTTCCCCTGCAGCTGTCTAGTATTTCCCTCTACTAGACTGAAATTAACTCCTTGAAGATGTATTTGTCTTTTCTAACTCCAAGGCCTGGATCAGAAGAGTCACCCAACTAACATTTTTTGAATGAAGTTTATTCATGTTTATAACCTGAAATTAGAAATCACGAATTCATCTTTCCTGATACCAGACAGGCTTTACTGAAGTCTCCTCGATTTGATTGCAGAGACACCACACATATATTATAAGGGAAGTTGTATTAGGTGTCCTCTAAAGTCCAATTCAATACTAAGGCTCTCTAATACTTTAGGAATAAAATGTACTGGGTTATGATAATGTTCCATATTTTCTTATTCCTAAGAGTACTTAGCATCTACACCATTGTTCATATTATATATGCCAAACAACCAGATGAAAAAGTGAGAAATGCTGTCATGCATCCAGATATTTTACAAAGTTGGTGCCAAACATCTGGGTGTTTAGAAACACTGACTGAATTTTTCACTTTTCACCTGGGTGTTTGGCATTGTACAGACAGAACAAATGGCAAGCAGACATCTTGGCAGAGCAAACACTGAAACATATGGATGTGGGTGATAGTGTCATAGAATTCAAGCTGTTTGCCACAGAAGGAGAAGTTCATAATGGCATTTTGATCAAAATGATATATTTTTGCTATTGAAGGGACTTCTCTTACAAGAGAGGCTCTTAGCTTGCTTTGGGGTTGTGATAACTCTTTGGCTTTCCATCCTTATAGCCCACTATATAGGCCAGTTAATCACTCCATTTAGAAATCTGCCTGAGACTCTGGGAATCAGAAGGTGCTCAATGACTCACTGCTCACACTGAGGCAGTTTTGCTGAGTGACTTGTTCTTACCTTGTTTCCCGTGTGTTTTGGCCTTGTGTTTTGGCCTTTCCTGCAGTTTATACTGTAACTAAACCTCTAAAAATTTTTAATTAACTCTAGAAACTAGTCTTTGCCTCATACTGTCTAGTAACTGAACTCCAGCTTCTTCTCAGACTCCTGAGACCCTAGAAGGAATTTCCTAGGCCCACAGGTTATCTTTCCTTGCATATACCTGCCTGTGTCCCTCTGCCCGTCATCTCAGATATCCTAGTTTAAATACTGTGCTTAGTTGAGACATGCTAGATGCTGCTGCTGTGATAAACCACCTTACAATTTCTGTGGTTTAAAACAACAAAGTTTTCTCATTCACAGTATTTACTGTGAATACAGGATGTTCTCCAAGGCAAACACTTCTATATTAGCTAATACTTCATTGACCAGGTTTCTCGGTTATCCCCTAGATATAGAAAGTCTGGGGGAAGGGTTGCTCTCAGTCTTCAAGCAAAAATTAGCCACACTAACTTCAAAATCACAGGGTAATAGAGAGCTGATGTTGCTCAACAACCAACAGACCCCAAATCTAAGGAGCAATGGTGCTTACAGGAAGTGGCCACGAGTGCTCAGTATATTTTGTAAAGGAAGAACCTGCAAGATGATGAAGATTCTACCTCCCAGGGCCTTTATGCTAACCAAACAGCCTGCATTTAATTTTTCATCAGTTTTTCATCTACTTTTAGCTGAGCTCTCCCAAAACTTGCTCAAAATAACAAAGACTGCAAATCTTCCCACCCTCCCCCGCCCCACTTCCAATAACTCCCATCACCAAGCTAATGTATTTGAATAATAAGTAAAAGCAGAATATTGCTGGGAGAGGGGCAAAAAGCATATGACAAGACCCTCTGTGACAGAGTACAAAGAGATGACCTTAACACCACAATCAGACCCTTACTGGGCTGGTAAATCAACCCCAATGTAAACACTAGGTATCTCTACAGCAATTGGAATCCTTTGTTGCACTGAAGTTAACCACACCTACAACAAATCTAAAATCCAGATAAACTCCTCATCATATGATTGGAAAGAGACATAGGCAGGTACATGCGAATATACACTGAACTGGGAAGAAACAACCAGAAACTGCTAAGAAGAACTCAGCTAAAGTAGATGAAAAATTGATAAAAATTACATGCAGGCTGTTTGGTTAGCGTAAAAGCCCTGGGAAGTAGAGAAATTGACAGAGTCTGCATCATCTAGCAGGCTCTTGCTTCATAAAATCTACTGACCACTCATGGCAAAGATTGGAAAGCGACCTAAAAAGCACCTGCGGTGGTGCATGCTGGGAAAAGGGAGGAGCAAGTGCAAGGAAAGGACAAGAAACTCTAACCAGCTCCTTCTGCCAAACCTCTACTATGGAACAAAAGCCTTAATAGGTGACAAAAGAACAGGCATTGCTGCTGCACTTGGGACACTAGTCAAAACTTATTGCAGCCAGAGTAGGCAACAGAAGAACCCTCCTACTAGGATAAGGCCAAGATTATGAATGAAGTCCATAAATAAATCCAGAAGATAGGTGCTAGAACCAAGAAAGGTCACACACTAAGACTGAGCCCTGCTCAAAACAACAAAGACTGCAAATCTTCCCACCCCCACCACTTCCAGTAACTCCCTTGACCAAGCTAACATATTTAAATAACAAGTAAAAGTAGAATATTGCTGGAAAAGGGGCAAAATGAGGAACAAAACCATATGACAAGACCTTCTGTGAGACAGAGTACAAAGAGATGACCTTAACACCACTATCAGACCCTTTCTGTGCTGGTAAATCAACCCCAATGTAAACACTAGGTATCTCTACAGGAATTGGAATCCTTTGTTGCACGGAGGTTAACCACACCTACAACAAATCTAAAATCCAGATAAACTCCTCATCATATTAATTCGATCTTCTTCATGAAAGACCTGATGGAAGGAAACTCCTTTTACTATTGTCTGTCTTTGGACACTTAAATATAACTTGATTGTTCAATTAACCCTAAAATACATCTATAAGTAGATTACTTAAATCTATTCATTGGAAGCATCTGGGGTGAATTCTGTTCCCTTCTTGAACCCTGATACTTTTATATGCAGTAATAAACAATACATTTTATTATTTCTCAAACTTTCTAAAAATTTGTACAAATTTATGGGTCACATGTGAAATTTTGTTACATGTATTTAATGCATGGTGAACAAGTCAGGTTATTAAGGTATCCATCACCCAAATACATTTTTATTAACTGTAGTCACCCTACTCTGCTATCAACACTGAATTTATTCCTTTTATCTAACTGTATGTTTGTACCCTTTAACCCACTTCTCTTCATCCTTCCCTCTCTGTCTCACTCACCCCTACCAGTCTGTTATCTATCTTTCTACTTCCTGCCTCCTTGAGATAAACTATTTTAGCTTTCATGTATAAGAGAGAACATGAAATATTGTTTTGTGTGTGTGCATGGCTTATTTCACTTAAAATAATGGTCTCCAGATTCATTCATGTTGCTGCAAATGATATGATTTTAATCTTTCCTATGGGTGGGTAATGTTTTGTTGCATATATATACCACATGTTCTTTATCCATTTATCTGTTGTTGGACACTTAGTTTGATCTTTGGTATTATAAATGGTGCTACAGCAAACACGTAAGTGCAAGTATCCCTTTAATATATTGATTTCTTTGCCTTGGGTAGATACCCAGTAGTAGAATTTTTGAACAAAATAGTAGTTCTATTTTTAGTTTTTGAGAGAACTCCATACTGTTTTCTAGAGTGGGTGTACTAGTTTACATTCCAACCAAGAGAGTACAAGTGTTCCCTTTTCTCTGTTTCTTCCCAACATCTATCATTTCTTTTCGTCTTTTTAATAACAGTCATTTTGACTGAGGTAATATAATACCTCATTGCAGTTTTGATTTGCATTTTTTTCAGTTGTTTGGTAATGTTTTTTTGTACACCTGTGGGTCATTTGTATTTCTTTCCTTGAGAAATGCCTATTCATGCCCTTTGCCCACGAATAATGGGATGATTTGTTTTCTTCCTGATGAGTTATTTGAGTTTCTGGTGCATTCTGGATGTTAGTATCCTGTTGGAAAAATAGTTTGTAAATATTTTCTCCCATTTAGGAGGTTGTCTCTTCATTTCTGTTTATTATTTCTTTTGCTGTACAGAAGCTTTTTAGTTTAATTAAGTCCCATTTGCCAATTTTTGTTTTTTGTTGCCTATACCTTTCAGGTCTTAGTCATAAACTATTTGCCTAGGCCAATGACTAGAAGAGTTTTCCCTTGGCGTTTTTCTAGTAATTTTATAGTTTTTGATATTACGTGTATATCTTTAATCTAGTTTAAGTTGATTTATGTAGATAGCAAGAGACAGGGGTACAGTTTCATTCTTCTGTGTGTGGATATCCAATTTTCCTATCATCATTTATTATAAAGGGTATATTAGTCTGTTCTCACACTGCTATATAGAATGGCCTTAAACTGGGTAATTTATAAAGGAAAGAAGCTTAATTGACTCACAGTTAAGTCTGGCTGGGGAGGCTTCAGGAAACTTTCAAGCATTGTGTAAGGGGAAGCAAACACATCATTTTCACATGCCAGCAGGAGAGAGAAGTGCTGAGCAAAAAGGGAAAAGCCCCTTATAAAACCATAAGATCTGGTGAGAACTCACTCACTATCATGAGGACAGCAAGAGGGTAACTGCCCTATGATTAAAGTACCTCAGACCGGGTCACTTCCACAACATGTGGGTATTACAGGAACTACAATTCAAGATGAGATTTGGATGGCAACACAGCCAAACCATATCAGAGAATGTCCTTTCCTTAATGTAAGTTATTGTCAGCTTTGCAAAAGATCAGTTGACTCTAAATATGTGGCTTTATTTCAGGGCTCTCCATTCTGTTTTTTTGGCCTACCTGTCTTTGTTTATATCAATGCTGTTTTTTTTGGTTATTTATAGCCTTGTATATTTTGAAGTCAGGTAATGTGATACCTATAGCTTTGTTCTTTTTGCTTAGGATTGTTTTGACTACTTGGAGTCTTTTTAATTCCATATGAATTTTAAGATTTTTTTTTCTAATTCTATGAAGAATAATGTTAGTATTTTGATAGGAATGTCACAGAATCTGTACACTGCTTTGGGTAATATCATTTCAACAATATTAATTATTCTGATTTATGTGTATGGGATGTCTTTCCATTTTTTTGTCTCCTCTTCCATTTCTTTCATTTCTTTGTGTATGTTTTATGTGTATGTGTTTCTGTGTGTTGTGTGCATGTGGTTTGCAGAGGTTTTACACCTCCTTGGTTAAATTTCCTAGGTATTCTATTTTTGGTAGTGATAGTAAAAGGGATTGCCTTCTTGATTCTTTCATGGCTATATCATTATTCACATATAAAAACACTACTGATTTTTGTACCTTGATTTTGCATCCTGAAACTTTACTGAATTCATTGAGCAAATCTAGAATATTTTTGGTGGAGTCTCTAGGTTTTTATAAATATAAGATCATATTATCAGTAAAAAGGATATTTGACTTCCTCTTTTCCAATTTGGATGACTTTTATTTCTTATTTATTAATTTATTTTTTATTATGCTTTAAGTTCTGGGATACATGTGTAGAACACGCAGGGTTTTTTTGTAGGTATACATATGCCACGTTAGTTTGCTGCACCCATCAACCCATTACCTACATTAGGTATTTTTTCTAATGCTATCCCTTCCATAGCCCATCCCACAACAGGCTCTAGTGTATGATGTTCCTCTCCTTGTGTCCATATGATAAGACTGGATAAATAAAATGTGGCACATATACACTGTGGAATACTATGCAGCCATAAAAAGGATGAGTTCCTGTCCTTTGCAGGGATATGGATGAAGCTGGAAACCATCATTCTCAGGAAACTAACACAGGAACAGAAAACCAAACACTGTATGTTCTGACTCATAAGTGGGGGCTGAAAAATGAGAATACATGGACTTTTATTTCTTTCTCTTGCCTGATTGCTCTGGCTAGAACTTCCAGTACTATGTTGAGTAGAAGAGATTAAAGTACGAATCATTATCTTGTTCCATTTCTTAGAGGAAACACTTTCAACTGTTGATTTTGTCTCCATTTTGTTTAGTTCTGCAGTAATCTTCATTATTTCTTTACTTCGACTAATTTGAAGTTTGGTTTTTTCTTGCTTTTCTAGCTCCTTGAGGTGCAACACTATTTTATTTGAAAATTTTCTACCTTTTTGATGTCTTTATTGCTACAGACTTTTAGCACTGCTGTTGCTGTATCCCATTGGATTTGGTATGTCATGTTTCAATTTTCATTTGTCTCAAGATTGTTTTTCTTTCCTCCCTGATTTCTTCCTTGAAGTAATGGTGTTCAAAAGCATCTTGTTTAATTTTCATGTATTTGTAACTTTCCAAAATTCCCCTTATTATTGATTTCGATTTTTATTCCATTATAATCTGGGAAGATCCCTGATATGATTTTAATTTTTAAAAATGTGATGAGAGTTATTTCATGGCCTAATGTATGGTCAATCATGGAGAATGCTCCATGTGTTGATGAAAACAATGTATATTCTTCAGTTGTTGGGTAGAATGTTCTGCAAATATGTGATAGCTTCATTTGGCCTAAAGTCCAGTTTAAATCCAGTGTTTCTGTGTTGATTTTCTGTCTACGTGGTCTGTCTAATGCTGAGACTGGGGGTGTTGATGCCCTCTACTATTATTTTATTGCAGTCTATCTCTCTCTTTAGATCTAGTAATATTTACTTTATGAATATGGATGCTCTGGTACTATATGCATATATATTTATAATTGTTATATCTTCCTGCTGAATCAATCCCTTTATCGTCATGTAATGACCTTCTCTTTTTTCTTTTTTTAATCTTTTTGAATTAAAGTCTGTTTTATCTGATACAAGTACAGCTACTCTTGCTTCCTGTTGGTTTCTGTTTTTGTGAACTATCTTCTTCCATTCCTTTACTTTTATTCTATATGTGTCTTTACTGGCCCACTGATGGTATATGCTGTGTTGGTATTCGTAGATTATGTTGGCCCAATCTCAGAACCTGGAGGAGTGTTCTGATGCCAAAGGTTGTGAATTCAGCTTTGGGGAATTTGGGCAAATGTGTTGGGCAGTTTCCACGCCCCTGGATGGCATGTTTGAGAACTAGGGACATAACACTGTGCTGCAGGAATTCTTCTCAGGCTCCAAAGTAGTGCATTCTAGCACTAGCTGTAATATGCAGGAACAGGATGCTCTATAGGCCCCTGGCAAAATGCTCTGCTGTGGGCAGTGACAGCTGCATTATACACCTGCCACTTGGGAGAGCCAGGCTACACTAAATGGAAGCAGCACAGGCAGATAGCTGTGGGAGAGGTGTTTTTCCCATCCCTTAGTCCTGCAGTAGCCCACAGAACTGGTGGTAAAATTTGTCCTCACCAATTGTGACAGTGCCTGGCTTCCCTTCTCCCTCTTTAGCCTGGGGACTGTAACATCAGCATTAGCTCTGGCCCCAAGGCAAGACACAGGCCTTTGGAATCCAGGCTCTCAGAATTGTGTCAGCTGCAGGCCTATGATTAGAGGGTGAGTGGTGGGGGTGCCCTCTCTCAGCTGGAGCAGCATAGGTGGGTAGCAGAAAGGAGTCCAGTTTGCTTGTGCTTTGGTTTCACAGAAGCCCATAGCAACAGCAATAGGATTTGTACTTAGGTCATGTGAAAGTGCCTGCCCCTCCTTCCTCCTCCTTGGCCAGAGAGGAGAGCAGCAGCGTTGGCCTCAAGACAGGGCACAGTCCTTTGAGAGCTTAGTTCTCAGAATGGCACTAAGCTGCAGCCGCTCAGGGATCAGAAGCCTGTGGGATGCTGTGTGAGTTCTCTCTCTCTAAAGCAATGCCATCGTGCAGTCTCTAGGAAGCTCGCTCTGTGAGTCCTGAGGCCCGCATGGATTGAGGGGTTCTCCTGTAGCTAGGATTGTAAAAGTTCCTAGCAGAAATGTGGAGCCCTGGGAGATTGTCACTTACCTTTCTCCCTCATCCGGGGGTTTTTCCCAGTTCCCAGCTGGTCTCTGCTGAGCAGGGTGCCTAACTTCCCTCTCCTTCTTTGTTTTTGGTGGTTCTGATTGCTTCTCCATTGAATACCAGTGTTCTTTTTTAGACAATTTATTTGAAATGTAAAAGTTTACTTGATATTTTGGTTCCCTTTTGTGAAGGAGGCATGTAGTAGCTGCATCTAGTCAGCCATCTTGGACTCCTCTCCCTGTTTCTAAAACTTTCAATACTGCGCTCTTTTCAAGATTTGTATAATAATGTTTGACTTTGAACTCATCTTCAGGGGCTATTTTCAGAGGGCATTTATATTTACCTTATTATAGAGCTATCCTTTATAGTGGAAGTTTGCTGTTATGTCCACTTCCTCCTAACATTGTCAGCTGATTGTTTTTTACTCACTCTTCTGTAGCTATATTTCACTTTCCAGAACACCTATGCTCTGATTTAATCTGGGCATGTGGATATGTTATTATTTATTTTCCTCTTTTTGTATTTAATTAATTTCAATAAATTCTGAAGGTCTCAGTTCCTTTAGGAAAATCTTCTAGGACATTTTCCCAAGCCCGGGGGCTCCCCATATGGGCAGCATACACATTCCTTTCATAACATTTATCATATTGTACTATACTGTTCTATTTACTGCTATATATCTCACAGTAAAATCTGAAATTTGTAAGAATAGGGATTATGTCTTCCTTCCACTCTGCCTAGCATAATGTCTGAATTGAATAAATATTTAATAGATGCTATTTTCTATTACATTCCTTTAATGAAACAAAGGACTGACAAATTAAATATGTCAGCTTCCAAATTTAGTGTGAAAATTTCTAGGAAGAAATTAGTATATTTGGGATTTAACATCTCTGTATACTTAACACAGACAAGCCCATTGCTCAGCATTGATAGATGCTAAGGAAGTTGAAGAGTCCAGAAAGACATAGTAAGAGTTCTTAACACTTAGTAATATATCGAGAATCAAGTTCATGTTTTACATTGGCATTTTACTGAATGTCTTTTAATGGTGTTTTATTAATGATTATTTACAAGATTGAATGATTATCTGACAGGCATATGTTGGCTATAAAATTTGTTCAAGAGACTAATTGATGAAACAAAAGTTGCTTAATATCAATTTTTTAAAACATAAATTTTATTAATTTTAAGATAGTCACATAATCTTTTTATAACACCCACTATCACTATAATGTTAATTATAACTTATTTTAATTAAAATTATCATCATACCACAACTCAGACATTCTGTGCTAAGTGTTAGGTGCCTTGGTAAGTATTTTTCTTGGGTTTCCTCATTTTGCTTGGAATTTCTTCAGCAGTACTAGGATGTAGTCAATGTTATTGCTGTTTTCTAAATAATGGCACTGAAGCTTAGCTGGTTCATATAACTTATACAATGCCACATATCTAGTGAACACCAAAACAGAATCAAATCACAGAGAAACTTACTTCGTATCTTAAGTGCTATACTAGAGATAATTGTAGACCATTCTAAAGGTATAATTAAAATAAGCCTTTATTCTTACCATCCTGTTAAGGATGAGTGCTGTGACATACATTACACTGTGAGTGCTGTGAAATACACTAGACTATTTTCTGTATCTATATGTTTATGCTTTTGTAGCTGGATTGATTGTATATCTTTCATCTATCTTTCCAATTAAATGTACATCTTATTTTTCTGCTTTCTCTATTTGGAAAATACTTGCATAATCTCTAATGACCACATGCTAACCCAGAATATGAATCTATCATTGTTTTTTAAGAAAAAAAATTATTCTTATTATGAAAGTAAGCAATAACCCTTTGGGTGGCAAGTGTGTGTGTATGCATGTGTGCGCACAGATATGAAAAATAATAAAATTTTAAAATTCTACTTTTTAAAGGAATAGAAAAGATAGACTCTTTTATTTTTTTACAAGAAATAATATATTGAGTATTTAATGACCACATATTTATTACTCTTTCAAAACTTGTTTCTTTTTGGAATTGTTACTTAGACAGTTCCGGTCTCTTTCCAGTAGACGGTATTTATATTCTTGTATAAGTGTTTTGTGAAGTTCCTAGAGTATTTTGCTCTTAGACTTATATAGAGAGAGATAAAAATATAGATTACATATCTATAAATCTATATATTATTTAAATTGTTGCATATAAATAATTTAGGAAATATATAAATTTATAAATGCATATACATATATGTGCATATTTGTGTGTGTGCGTGTGTGTGTATGTTAAAGGTTCTTTAATTAGTTAGATTTTGCTTTTTATCTAACTTAATACTTGTTCATTTTTTATTATCTTGATCAACATTGTCTGTTTTAAATCTTGAACCTTGAGAAGGAAGTGCCTGTCTCTGTTTAAATAACTTTACATGATATTTAATTCTCTGATGTTCACAGAGCCACATAAATATTTTAAGATGAGATAATGGTAATGTTATTATAAATTATTTTAGAATATTTGTTGGTTCTACTAGCTTTTTCCCCCTGCTAAGTTTTGTCCAAGACAATTAGTAAGGATTTTTCTGGTTCTGAAGCCAGCACTGTTAATTGGGGAGCATCTGTTCTGTGTTAATTATGTGTAGTTTAATGAAAGTCCAAATTGATCTGATCCTTCTCCATCTCTCAAATTTTTCCATTTACCTCTTTAATGTGCAGAATTTGGAGGCATTTGAAACCTGATTTGTAACTGAGCAATTGACATTAGGTAACATGGAGTCTTAGGGAGTTTTCAAGAGGATTTAAGTCATAATTGAGCATCTGAGGGGTTGGGGTGAGACACTTCATCCCAGTGGAGCTGACAACATTAGGAATGCTTATGTGGCATTATCTATAATTCCAATTCCAAATCCATCTGGATTTTTTAAGGAAAATTACATAGAAAATGTGCTCATTTTCAATAAATGTTATAACTAATTTCTTGTGTTATGATGGAGGATTTGTTGGAAATAAGGTTAGCTAATGCATCCATTTCCCACACTTGGCCCCATTAACACTGTTGAATAGGTATAAATTCCTGCCACAGGTATTTATCTGAGATATATTTCTGAATGATCACAAATATATAGACATATATTAATTTTCAAAGATTTCTTTTTTCTCCCTTGTCTCCGAAATGAAACAATGATTTGCATCTTACCCACAACACAGTTCCCCAGACAAATTGCTCAGTTAAGTTAGGCCCACTAAGTTCCAGGAAATGTGCCAGGGATCCCACTAACACAGACCTAGGGTAGGCAGACACAAAGAGGAACCAAGTGTTTACTTGCAATAATGATGAGGATTTAATTATGTGAGATTTAAAGGAGGTGAAGAGTCAAATCACCCCAGGAAAGGAGAATTGCCCACGTAGAGGCCAGGAGATGAAAAAGTCATGGTAGAATTGAGGGCCTGAAAGAATACCTGGCCCTAGAATGCAAAGCATGAGGAAGGAGGGGATGGAGGCAGATAATACAGGGAAATGGCCCTGGGTTAAGGGTTATCCAATGGCTCAGGCAGGAGTAATGTCTGATTAGATTCTTCTTTTACCAAGACCACTCTGGCTACTTTAGACAGAATGGTTTGGAGGAGTGTGAAACCAGGGACTCCCACACTATCCCTATTAAAACACAATGGGCAAATCTATCAAGGGTCTTACAATTAAAATAGATAGTTCAATCTGTGCAGGAGCTCTAATTTTCTGATAATCTTAACAAATTTGACCCTTGCATCCAGACGTTGTCTGGTCCTAAAGCAATGTACTTCATCAACATTAAAAACTCAGTGGCACACCCTTCTTTCTCAAATGTTTTCTATTTATGGACATTTCTGGGGAATTGTATCTCTCTTCATCTGGAAATAATATTGTCATTGAAATAACAGAGGGGCAGTGGCTTTGGAAAGAAGATGGAGTATTTTCTATTTGTTTAGAGGTAATGATGTTTTTTGACTATCTGAAAGTCTCAGTATGACAACTCTATCTCAGCCCCTAAATTAATAAATAATTTAGGGATGGTGATATGGGTAAGTGGTAAATCTTTTCAATTTTAAGCAATATTATAAAGTCATAATGATATGGCTCATGAAAATCTTTCCTAGGGAGGAAATGAGGAAAAAGTTATCAGAAAGAACTGTAAGAAATGAATAGAGATGGGTAATCACAACAACTTTGATAATTCAGTGAGGTCAAATCATATCAAGCATTTCTCTTACATAGATTTTCTGACAGTTTGAAGCAGGTAATCATATAGGAAATTGTAATTGAATAGGTAGATCACAGGGAATCAGAGACTTTAAAATAGGGGGGAAAAAGGTCTTAAGAAAGCTAGTTATTTATGCCATCAAGAAAGCCCCTTGGCTTCATAGCCCAGAAATTGTAACTGAATAGGTAGATCACAGGGAGTCAGAGACTTTAAAATAGAAAAAAAAAATGGTCTTAGAAAGCTAAAGTTATCCATGCCATCAAGAGGTACCTTAGGCCGCATAGCCAAGAAGACCATGTTTCAAAAGGACAGAAATGGACGATTAGCTGTCCCCAAACTGTATCTGGCAATATACACTCAGGCCAGACTTGGGTTAAAATAGACCAGAAACTTTCACCTTATGAACTAATCTATTTATCTAAATTTGCTTATATTTTTCTGCATTTCCCAAAGCAATTGCCACCTAATGATACTGATTCTGTCCATTTACATGGCAGTAGGCAAGGATCGTTTATTACTCATCTGCTATTATAAAAAATATAGCTACTTCACTAATCAGGGGTGAAAGCATAACATTTTATGTTGTCTAATACTGATATAACATCCATTGATTCATGAAATTAATTGAGTAATTATTTCTCCTAAAGACATGTTATTTTCGTTGAGCAAAAGGTTTGTATATTTTAAAGGCAGTCAGTGGTCTATAACAAATTGTAGCCTCTTTTGCTGTCAAAGGATAATCTAATTTCCCTTTTGGTTACTAACAAAGCTGGTGTTAAAATTCATTATTTTTAAAGTCTTTGACAATGATTAATATAGATTAATATGGTCATTGTTTTTATTATTCTTTCATCAAACTGCCCTTAACCCATGAACTGACAAGCATAATCATAAAAATTATAAATGAAACATTTGCATATATTAATTAAAACTTTATAACATCTTTCTAACACTGAAATTATATACTCACATGTTAATAGCTTTTCCAAATGACATCAGTAAGTAAATAGACCTGAACTTACTTGATAAAAGCTGATCAGCGTAGATTTCAGAACTGTTGTCTAACCAATATTATTATTGATACTCCCCCAAAAAACGTTACTGAGCTGTTCCAAACTTCTTGATTTACAAAACCTATAGAATTTCTGGTATGCATTATGACCACATCTGTGTATGTTATGGGTATGGACAATAATCAAAGGCTTCATTTAACTTATTCTTTCTTTGTAGTAAGGCCTTTATTTATCCTGCCAAAAGTAAGCCAAAACTCAGATGGATGAGGTTAGACTAATTCGAGAAAAAAAATTTAATCGTAAAATTTGGCATAAGATGTAGGGCCCATGTGCATTTCAAGGTCCTTTACTGAACCATTTAGTATTTTACAAAATCTATTCAATAACACATGTATACACAGATATAGGTCACAGATGTCTCCACCACAAGCACTTATATATTTTTAAATGTTATAAAGTATCTAGGGATTTAGTGACTTCAACCTGAGTAGTTGAGTAGAAAACAACCATATAATATATACTAACTTGGCAAAAATCACTATATAAAAACTTAGAGTTTATTTGTAGAAGTATAGCTGTGTAGGCTCGACACAGTGGTCAGACTTGTAATCTCAGCACTTTGGGAGGCCAAGGTTGGAAGATTGCTTGAGCCTAGGAGTTTGAGATGAGCCTGGGCAAGATGGCATGACCCCATCTCTACCAAATAATAATAATAATAATAAAATATTAACTAGGCATGGTGATGCATGTGGTCCCAGCTACTTGGGAGGCTGAGGCAGAAGGATCCCTTGAGTGCAGGAGTTCAAGGCTGCAGTGAACTGTGATCTCACCACACTGCACTCCAGCCTGGACAACACAGTGAGACTTCATCTCTTTAAAAAAAAGAGTATAGCAGTGTATCATGGTGTTTAAGAAGAATGATTCTAGAACCATATTGCCTAAATTCAGTTCCTGAAAATTCAGTTCCATTCATTAGCTTTGTGACATTAGGCAAGTGTTTATCCTCTTGAGACTCAATTTTCTCATTTAAAATTGGAGATATTAATACACTTATGGCTGAAGTTTATGTTAAGGTTAACTGAATTATTTCACATCAAGCACATAGTAATGAAAGCTATCACATCGTAAGTTCTCAAAAAATTTATATGCTTATATATTACACATTATTTGATATGATACATGTTATGCATCATTTTAATGTTCTATATTATTATATAATTATAATGTCTTTTTTAATCAGAGCACTTAAATCTGGGGTAATAATTAACTGATCAAAATGTATCTGTATTATTTATACACAATATATTTCAAAAGAACATTATAATCACTGTGTCATTTTCAGAAGAAAATGGGCTAGGTAATGAAATATGGATATATGATGTTATAAGAAGAATTGCTAAAGAGTCCACAATGTTAAGAATGGAGGCTGAGAAATAACATACCTTCAAATGTTATAATACTGTTTGAGAGAATTCATTTAAGAAAAACTAAGATCAAAGGATAGAATAATCATCATAGAAGGATTTAGTCACTTATCCAAAATATTAACTTGGCATCCACTATATGTTAGATACTGTGCAGTCTGAGGATAAAAATGAAAAAAAAAAAAAAGTTTGCTTTGTAAATACATGCTTACTGAGAGGAAATAGGCATTAATGCAATAATCATAATATTAAAATAAAGTACTTTGACAATAAGTAAATAATATTTATACAAGGAGAGTGTACAATAGAGGATTTTACCTGGTTCAGGGAGATAACAGGAGGGCTGATATGAATGCCAAAAACTGATAGACATTAAAACACTGACTAGCAAGGGGAAGAGTTTTCCAAGAAGATGGAATAGTATATGCAAACATCCTGAAGTCAGAAATAGAACAAATCCATGGAACTCAAAAGTTGGTGTGGTCTCAGGAAATGCACAAGTAGGGGTCACATTAAGGACTTTTGCCTTTATCCAAGAAGGAAAAGAAAGTATTAAAAGACTTAAGATAAATGTAATATGATCCGTTTCATGTTGAAACATGAAACATGAAAAGGATTGCTCTGCCTGTAGTATGAGAAAGTGATTACAGGATGACTACAGTAAGTGTAGGTAGAACTAGGTAGAGCTGTGGAAGTAATTTAACCCTCTTCTCCTATCCCCCAAATGATAGAGGTTTTCACTGAAGTAATCATTATGGAAGTGATGTTGTGAATGGATTGGAGAGAATGTTTGGGTTTTCAATTGCTAAAAATATTCTAATGGCTGGGCACATTGGCTCATGCCTTATAATCTCACCACTTTGGGAAGCTGAGGCAGGAGGATCACTTGAGCCCAGAAGTTCAAGGATATAGAGAGCTATGATCACACCACTACATTCCAGCCTAGGCAACAGAGTGAGACCCTGTTAAAAACAAAATAAAACAAAACACAAAAAACAAAAAAACTAGTCCAATACCAGTGCAATTCTTGTTCTTGGAAATGTTCAGGCAGAAACTGAATGACTAACTTACTTGTTGGAAAATAAGGAATGTAAATTACTGAACTAGAGCATTACTGACCTCTCAGTTTCCTTACAATGTTATGATTGTACAATGCTCAATCCATTTATCCTACGGAATAAGATTAGTACAAGCTAAGAGAAGAAGCTCAATTTCCCATAATATTTTCTCCATAAGACAAAAATTGCAGCCAAAGATAAGAGAAAAACATTCATTTTGAACTGGTTTTGAATTTCTTGTCTGCCATTTAGTAGGTATGTGGTATTGATGAGAATGGAACTTTTCCAGATCTCAGCTTCTTCATTTGTAAACAAGGTAATTAATGCTTACATTGTGGGTGATGTGATGATCCAGGGAGATAATGGTACAAAATAAGGGTCAATTATTATTAATAACAATTTTTAACATTTAAAATTAAAATATCATCTCAGAATTATTCTTCCTGTTTAAATAAATATAGCGCAGACTTACAATTATCAGAAGTTTCTTTAGAGAGTGGACATAAATGTATATACCTGTAATAGTTTTTTGACTCATTAATTGTAGCAAGTAATGGAGATGAGCCTGTCTAAAGCCATTGATAATTATATTTTTTATTGTCAGTCTCTGCCATAAAGGCTAGAGAGCTAAAGTATTCACCTTGTCAGACTACCTTTGCAACAAGTGATGATTCTTTAGCACATTTTTGTCCAATGAGCTGTAGCATAAAGTTTTGTTGAGGTTTCATTTTTATAAGACAAAGCCTCCTAGAGTAAAAGGCTTTTAGACTATCTACTTTCTTTCTGGTTGGAATATGGAGATGCCCAGAGATCCTTCTGCTATCCTGCTACCAAGAGAACAAAAGCCAGAGTAAAAGGAGAAAATGAGGAGAAGAGGGGATCCTGATGACTTTGTTTAAACTTTAATGTAGCTGGACAGCTCCCTGGGCTGCTTTTTGTGTTGTGTAACTAAACATTATACCTTTTTAAGTCATGTTTTCTATTATTCTCACCTAAACACAATCCTAACCCGTGCATTGTAATGGCAAAGTTAGTACAGGACAGATTGGGTTTTCTTAATTAAGAGTATGCCTCATAAATTTATATTCATGTGATGTTCCATTCCAGGATACAGCCAGGCTGTTACAAGGTGTGTTTTGAAACATAAATTGATTCTGTATCCCATTCCACCCTAAGCAAATGGCTAGTAATCATTTGGCCATACTGCAGTCTAGTTTGGTATAATGAAATAGCTACCAGTAAGCAACAAAATCACCTTCCAATGAAGAATATGATGAATATATCTACTGCCTAGTACTCACAATCAGGAAATCTGTGCAATCCACTGGTATCTACTATTCTCCCATTGATGTAATATTGAAGGTCTTGTGGTTAAGCAGGATATCTGAATTTCAATCAGAATATAGAAAAAGTTGCAGATTATAAAATACTTTTGTGAGAGTACATAACAATGGGTAATGTCTTATTTAGTCATCCTTGTTTTCTAATTCAGATCCTGGCTTTTTCTATGTACGTGACCTAAGAAAGATTATTTTAATTCAATCCAACCCTCTGTGTTTTTTATTTTATACATAAGAATGGTATTACTTACACTGCAAATCTATTGGGAATATTTAAAACAATATATATTATATTCACACATCATTAAATTAAAAAATAAAATAATTTATATTTTACCTCTCCCGGGGAATATGCTTTTTATTTGAACTATAGAAATAAATCTGTATTAGTAAAAATCTAAGATTTATCTAATAATGAAACATAAAAGTTATTACTGAATGGAACTTTAAAATATTACTGAATGATTTCAGGTATTTGTTAAGAGCTTTAAAAGACCAGAGACTCCTGTGAAGGTATGAATCATGGGGCAGAATCAAAACAAATTTCAGCCTAAAATTAGACTCTAGGGATACAACATGTTGACTAAGTCCTGAAAATTTTATCAACTCTCTTTTAATCAATCTACTTAAAAATATTTTGAAGAAGTTACTAGGGCTACCTCTTCAGAAAGCTTTAATTTTTGGTCATGAAAGTATGAATTTGAACCCTTCTTTATGGATTTAAACATCAAATATTAGTTGACTTGCCTTTGTTCTTTTTTCCCCTCTAATCTGATATTGATAGGTCACATGAGGCCTTCATCTTTTTCCTTGACTGTTTTTGCTCAACTTCATTTACTTGCTACTTACCTAAGGTATGATTATAAGGATATTGGATCCTTTAGATAGGTGGAGTAGATATTTTCAAAGGGTGTGAAAGGAGAAAGAAAAAAAAAACTGATTCACTATATTCCCTTCATCTGGAGATTATACATATGTACATAATCTCCAGATTATGTATGTATATGTATTTGTGTCTGTGTGTGTCTCTGTATATACACATACATATATAATGCTTTAATATGAAAAATCACTTTGATTTAAAAAATAATTCTTGTTGTGATATTCTATTTATCGGTAACATTAAACATTCTAATTGGTCCATCAAGTCATGTTGAGGATGTAAGTATTTAAAATAACTTCAAGAGATAGACAGCCCAGAGCTCAGATTTAAAATCCTTTATACAGCCCAAAATGGTCTCATCAGCAATTGATAACAGTGGGTTTGAAATATGTTTTGAAATCAGAAAGTGTGATGTCTACAACATTGTTTTCCTTTCTCAGGATTGTTTTGGGTATTTGAAATCCTTTGTGCTTTCATATGAATTTTAGGATATTTTTTCTATTTCCGTAAAAAATGCCATTGTGATTTCAATAGAAATTAGATTGAATTTATAAATTGCTTTCAGTAGTATAAACATTTTAACAATATTAAGTCTTCTAATTCATGAACACAGGATATCTTTCTATTTATTTGTATCTTCTTTAATTTCACTCATGAATTTTTTTGCAATCTCCAGTGTGCAAGTTGTTCACCTTCTCAGTTAAGTTTATTTCAAAGTGCTTTGTTCTTTTAATGAACTCGTAAGTGGGATCATTTTCTTAATTTCTTTGATAGTTCATTGTTCATATAAAGAAACACAACCAATTTTTGTATATTTATTTTGTATCCTGCAACATTACTGAATTTGTTTATTATAATAGGTTTTTACAGTGGAATCTTTAGGGTGTCCTATATTTAAGACAATGCCATTTCAAATAGATGTAGTTTTCTTCCTTTGTGACTTATATTTCTTTTATTTATTTTTCTGCCCAATTATTCAGGCTAGGACTTACAGTACTATGTTGAATAGGTTAGACAAGTGAGGGCATCCTTTCTTTGTTCCTGATGTTAGAAGAAAAGCTTTCAGATTTTTATTACTGAGTATGATGTTAGTTGGGGGCTTTTTATATATATTCATCATTATCTTAAAGTAAATTCTTCTGTTAGTTTGTTGAGAGTTTTTGTCATGAAAATGTGTTGAATTTTTTTATATGCTGTTTTTTTAATCTATTTAGATTATCATGTGGTTTTTATCCTTTATGCAATTACTGTGGTCTATCACATTAATTAATTTTTATATGTTGAATCACCCTTGCATCCAGGGATAAATGCTACTTGGTAGCAATGAATGATTATTTTATTTTGCTCTTGAATTTAGCTTGGTGGTGTTTTCTTGAAGATTATTGTATCTAGCATAGAGGCAGACATATTAACTAATGGAACGGAATAAAACTTCTAGTAATAAACCCATGCATGTATAAACCACTGATGTTTGACTATGGTACCAACAATATACAATGGAGAAAGGATAGCCTCTTCAACAAATTATGTTGGGAAAACTAGATATCCACATGCAAAAGACTGAAATCAAATACTTTTCTTTCACCATACCCCAAAATCAAATTAAACTAGGTTGAAGATTTAAACATAAGACCTGAAACTGTAGAGATCCTAGAAGAAAATATAGGAAAAATACTTCATGAGTTTTGGCTTGTCAGTTTCTTAAATATCACCCCCAAATCACAGGCAACAAAAGGAAAATTAGACAAGTAGAACTATATAAAAATAAAAAGCTTCTGCACAGGAAAGGAAAGAACTAGCAGTAAAAAGATAACCTACATTATGTGAAGGATAAAATATTTGGAAACCATAAATGATATAGAGTTAATATCCAAAGTATATAAAGAGCTCCTGAAGTTCAATAGTGAAAATAACCAAATAACTCAATTAAAAATGGGCAAAAGATTTGAATAAAGATTTCTCCAAACAGACATACAAATTGCTAATAAGTATGTGAGAAGGGGCTCAACATCACTAGTCATCAGGGAGATGGAAATCAAAACCACTATGAGTTATTATCTCCCACCCATTAGGAAACCATTATGAAAAAAAAAGTAAAAACAAATGTTGATGAGCATGTGGAGAAACTGGAACACTTGTATTTTGTTGGTGTGAATATAAAAGGTTGCAGCCATTATAGAAAGCAGCAGGAAGGTTCTGCAAAAATTAAAAGTAGAAGTACTATATGATCCAGCAATGCAACTTCTGGGTATTTATCCAAAAGTATTGACATCAGGATCTTGAAGAAATATTTACACTCCCATGTTCTCTGCAGCATTATACAGACTAACCAAAATGTGGAAACAATCTAAATGTCCATCAATGGATAAAGGAATAAAGAAAATACAGTATATACATATGATGAAATATATAGCTTTTAGAAGAAGATTCTTTCATATGTGATCATTATTATGAGGTTTGCCTCCAGCAGCAACTCTGCCAGGCCCTCACAGTGAATTTAAGAAAAAAAAAATTTCCTTGTGCTTGTGGAAGGGAAGGGAAAGGGAACAACTTTTAAATATGTCAAAGTACTCTTTTCTTCAAGGTTTGCCTTCGGGAGAAGCTGTAATCAGAGCATAATCTATTGAGATTTTAACAGAGCCTACTGATTAGGGAGAGGAGGAATATCCAACTTGAACCCCCTCTAGCTACCTTGTTCCATGTGGGACTTTTCTTTTTGGAATCTTCACTATATGCATGTTGTTCCTTTTGTAGTTGTCTTGTGGTTCTTGGATATCTTACTTTATTTTGCTTTTGCAGTCATCTCACCCATCTATCAGAAACATACAAATCAAGCAGGCAGAATACTAGTAAGGATCTAGTTGAACTCAGCAACACCATTAAGTAACTTGATATAATGAACATCTGTAGACTATTTCATTCAGAAACAGAAGAATACACATTCTTCTCAAGCTCCCATGGAACATTCACCAAGATAGACCATATTCTGAGTGACTTAAAACTTAACCAATTTAAAAGAATAGAAATCATATAATGTCTGTTCTGAGACCACAATGGATTCAAACTAGAAATTAATAACAGAAAAACAGCTGCAAAATTCCAAAATATTTAGAGAATAGATAGCACACTTCTAAATAATACATGAGTAAAACAAGAAATCTCGATAAAAAATTTAAAAATATTTTGAACTAACAGAAAATGAAAAACATAACATCAAAAAGTGTGAGATGTGGTGCTGAGAGAGAAATTTATACCACTTAATGCATATATTAGAAAAGAAGAATGCTCTAAAATAAACCACGTAAGCTTCCACCTTAGAAAAATAAAAATAGAAACCAAATTAAATCCAAAGTAAGCAGGAGAACCATAAGCTACTTAAGCCTCTTCTTTTATAAATTACCCAGTCACAGGTATTTCTTTATAGCAAAGAAAGATTAGAAGAATATAAATACCTTTAGTGAATTACTTGTCCAATCTTCCTCCATTTGGTACCACACTATTTCGTGGGGATGAGGGAATGTATTCTCTTCCTGGGTTCCCAAGGGGGCTGGTTTCAAAGGCAAGAACTTCCCAGCGACAGGCCTGCCCTGCCTTCTTTCAATCTCCATCCAGGAGCTTAGAGGTCTTTGTTTAACTTTAAGGCACAGGAAGAGAGACTGCCCAGGTGAGCTTCCTTTGTTTAGAGAAGCCTGTGAGAAGCTATGGGAGGACTGTGGGTCAAACAACAAATCAGGTGTCAGAAATCAAATATTGATCACTCCAGCAGAAGTTTAAAGACACTCCTTTCATAGGATAGAAAATTTTAATGGGGCAGGAACATCTCCCAGGTTAAAAGCCCCCTCCCCCCACATCTGTGCAGACTCCATATCTGGATCCTCTCTCATGACAGCATGAGAGTTTGCTCTCTATTTCTTTCCACTTTTTCTTTTTTCCTGCCTAAGTAAATTACTTTCTGCAAAACTCTTTGGGGTCCAATGTTTACTTAAACGAGTTCACTGTGCCCGGTGGGGTCCTCTCTCCCATTCTTGGGTAAGTGAGGGACGAAGGGCCTGGAAGAACACAGCCTATCGGGGAGCTGAGCCTCCCCCATGTCCTGCAACCGGGTCTCAGGGCTATTCTTATTTCAGACAAGATGAAATGTTAGCTATTTTTATTCACATTATAAGTGATTGAAACAGCAAAAATGATTCCACCGTAGGGGAAGTTATACCTTATGAAGGAATAAGAGCTTCAAATGAAGAATTCACTTCTAAGAAATGGATTTTCAGGTTCTAGCTTATGCCAAGGATAGGGTGATTTGCAAGGGAGAGCTCTCAGGTTCTCAGAAATTTCCCAAAGGACATGACACACAAACAGCATACATGTTCAGTCTTCCTCCTCTAGGAGCACCACAATCCAATCTCAGACACATCATATTAGTAATTTTACATGAACAGGTCGAGATCCCAATCTTGTTAGAGTATCTTAGGGTTCAACTTTAAATGTAAGGGTGAAGAAAGCATTTTTTTCTCTCTCTCTCTTCTTTCCTTCCTTCTTCCCTCCCTTTCTTCTTTCTTTCCTCCTCCTTCTTTCCTTTCTTAAATAAAGTCCTTGTAAAATTTCCTGCACACATTATAAATGTAATTTGCTTCCCTTTCCCCTTTCTATTTATAAAGGAAGCTGACCCAGACATCCTCGAGCTACATTTCATAAAGCACCAACCCACTGGCCTTTAAATCTCTAGTCAGTGTAGTAACAATTCAGTATCACAAATGATGTCATACTACTTGTTATGGCCTTCAAAACAATTTTATTTGAGAGCAAGGTCTTAATCTGTCACCCATGTGATCATGACTCACTGCAGCCTCAAACTCCTGGGCTCACGCAATCCTCTTGCCTCAGCATCCCATGTAGCTGTGACTACAGGTGAGTGCCACCATGTCCAGCTAATTAAAAAAAAAAAAATTTAGCAGAGATGAGGTCTTGCTGTGTTTCCCAGGCTGATCTGAAACTCCTGAGCTCAAGCAATCCTCCCATCTCCACCTCCCAAAGTGCTGGGATTATAGAAGTAAGCCACTACACCTGCCAAATGTTTTTACTCTTTCCCCAGGTGAAATCTGTAGGTCAGTTATTTAAAAATAATCAATACAGAAAGTAAGTGAGAATTGATAAAAATTGAACTACATTGTGTCCAGTTTGCAAATGAAAGAAAACCTGATGAATGTAACATACAAATCTATTATTAACTTTCTAAGTAAGCCAATGTGACTAATTACTTCAATATTCCTTTTTAGGATTTGCTATTATACACTTTTCCATTTTTTTGCAAGTTATGATTTTCTAATATTCTTTGTACGAACAGTTTTTCATCCTATTTACAATGACTGTTTAGAGAAGCACATGAGATTGGTAAAAATGAATTTTATAAAATTATTGAATTACTTTACCATTTGAGGGAGGGTATTGCAGTAATTTTTTTCAGAACTAAAAAGAAGTTGTTATTGTTCTGATAAGAAAGAATAAAATATATGCATTTTGTTCACATTTGCCATTCTCTTTTTTCATGTAACTTGTTTTGCATTAAGTCTGTAGTGTGTATTAAGAATTATTTAAGCACTGCAGCATTATTAAAGTTCCCTGATTTAAAATATACAAATGTTTGTTCATATAACAAAACCTCAAATGTTTGACATCTAAAGAACTGGCATCTTTAAACAAATGGAATTCTAGGGAACGCAAAATTTGCAGGCAGAAGTTAGGAAGAGCTATTGAGAAAAGTCAAAGAAATGCCGTGATTGGTCAGGTCACTGTAAGATCAAAGTGTCCTGAGATTGGCTGGAAACTCAAGCATGCAACTAAACACACTATGGCATATGAGTTAACAGTGCAAATGAGGGTTGAAGCTGTAAAAAAGAGAAGACGGAAAGCAATGATGAGCAGGCAAGAGAAGGAGACAGGAGCAGGAGGAAGGGGAAATATCAGTGATAAACGAAGGGAAGAAGAGTAAAACCATGATTGGTATAAGCTATACCAGTTTGAAAAAAAAAATAAAACATTAACAAAGGTAAGCAGTTAGACAATGGTGTGGAAAAAGAGGAAACAAAGATAGGGAAGATAAAAACCAAGCAAAAAAGGAATTTTATCCAGGACATCCCACCATGTTATAATGCCTGAATATTAAGGAGTAACTATTTAGTTTAGTTAGTGCAACTCTAGTAGCAAATAGAGACACTATTTTGTAAACAGGAAAACTAACATTCATTTAGTGACTAATCAATTGCAAAATGTTTTGTCCCATGAATTATTCCATTGTTCCTTAATGGAAGTTCTGTTAGTCACTGTCATCATGACTGTGTTTACAGATTAGAAAATGAAGCCGCAGACAAACCTTAAGTAACCGTACCCAAGACGACAGCCTTGTAAAATGAGAAATTAGATTAATATGTGGCTGTTCCCAAGAATCATTGTTGAATTATGCCATTTTGCTCCTATCCTATGTTTATATTATATAAAGGTGACATTAATATAGTCAAACTTCTTTCTCATCAATTCCCTCAAACGCTTTATGTAACAAAAACAACTACATATATCCTTTGTAATACTTCTCACCTTGTCTCATGTTCCTTCAGAAATAAGTAAGATTAAGTGGTATACTGGTATACAAGACTCCTTGATTATTAACAGTCTTGGCATTGGCATTGGGTTTATCTCCTTGAAGAAGATATGCCTGTCAATTTTGGCCAAAAAGTAAAACTTGAAGTTGCCTTTTTTGGGTTTCCAAAATGATAGTAGACATTTAAAACTCTATGTTATATCTAAACACTTTGATTATATCTTTATGATAAATGCCATGTGACATTTTATGGTACGTGTCACAGAAATTTAGCTTTCAACATTCAAATCATATTACACTAGGCATATTAGCTGATTTACATATTCTATCATGGACTCTTAGATTTTTTGATGGCAAAATGGCTCATTGAAATAGCTAACAGTAGGTTTACATGATCTGATTCTCATTAGGTTGATCCTGATGGATTTAGGGGCATAGGGCATATGACCCATACTTGTGTGTAAGGCTATATAAAATTTCTTTAAAATTAGAGAAGATTATTGTATTTTCATGTTTTGTTTTTGTAATTAAAGTTCAGATTTCCCCCCTAAATTGCTACTTGTATTATTTATTAGAAAATTACTTTGAAAACAGTGGTTGCTGGAAGTATTATAGGAAAGTGAAAATTGAGTCTTGAACAAAATTTACTTCAAACAAAATGCATACTAAAGACATGTAGGAGAAAACTTTTTCATATCTCAGAGACAAACATCAATACTAAAATTTTGTCTTTAATATCTAATATCTGCAAGCTAATAAAAGTGGTAAGCCTGTCAAAACAATTAGAACTCTTCTTCAATGTGTAATATAATCAAACAAATACAATAACCATGAGGAATATACCATGTAATGGTTTCAATAGTGTGAAGAAATTTATTCCATTTTATTTAATCTGTTTAGTTTTGTATAGAATGTAAAATGCTAGAGGTGGTAAAATATAAAGCAGATGCACTTTAGATTGTAAATGAGGAAATAGATGAGTTACGTAATTTGCCAAAGGCCATCATACAATTGAAATAATCCAAGACCAAAACCTAGGACATTTCATTTCCAGTCAAATTTTTTCCATTGTTTCGGCTAAGATAGAAGAAAGTGTTTCTGTATATAAACAGGAGCTAAGCCCAGGCGCCGTGGCTTACTCCTGTAATCCCAGCACTTTGGGGGCTGAGGCGGGCAGATCACCTGAGGTCGGGAGTTTGAGACCAGCCTGGCCAACATGGAGAACCTCGTATTTACTAAAAATACAAAATTAGCCGGTGGCACATGCCTGTAATCCCAGCCACTCAGGAGACTGAGGCAAGAGAATTGCTTGAACCTGGGAGGCAAAGGTTGCGGTGAGCCACTGCATAACAAGAGCGAAACTTCGAATCAAAAACAAACACAAAATAAAAAAAAAAGGAGCTAAAAATCTACATACTTAATAATGTTTTCAAATCAATAATGGACATACAAGGTATCAAATCCCTGGTTTTATTTTTTATTCATACCTGACATCTAAATTTTGACATTGAAATACATTCATATTGTTGCTGCCATGGTGGAAGTTAACTGCAAGGGAAGTCACAATATCTTGGTTAAGTGAAAAATATATAGAGTATATCTGGTTACCAACAAGACTCTTTTTAGAGATAGAAAAGGTATAGGTACTCTGAACTTGAACTCCCCAGAAAAGGTTCATTCGAAGAAGAAAAAAATTTGTGTAAACTGAGTATATTAGGCTGTTCTTGTGTTTCTATAATGAAATACTTGAAGCTGCGGAATTTTCAAAGAAAATGTGTTTAATGGGCATAGGGTCCTGCAGGCTGTACAAGCAACTGCTTCTGGTGAGGCTTCGGGAAACACAATCATGGTGGAAGGAAAAGGGGGAGCAGGCATCTCACATTACCGAAGTGGGAATAAGAGAGAGCAAGGAGGGAGTTGCTACACACTTTCAAACAACTAGATCCCCTGTTAACTCATGCATCACCTAGGGGGTGGTGCTAAACCATTCATGAGGGATATGCACCTATGATCTACACACCTCCCACCAGGCCTCCTCCACCTCCAACACTGAGGATTACACTGCAACCTGAGATTTGGAGGGGACAAACATCCAAACTATATCACTGAGGAAACTGCGGCCATGATCACATATATCGCCAATGGTCCAGAAAATTATTGTTTTTCCTCCAGCATTATCAATGATAATTTACCTTGCAAATGAATTAGAATGACCAAGCGCAAGTTCCTGTTCATAGCAATCATTTAGCAAGGGGAGTTCACCTGGAGTTCAAGAATCTGTGAATTTCCAAGGGAAAATTGACATCTTTATTTTTATACACCTTTAAGATTTAGCATGTTTTAATCATGAATGTAGCACTAACCACGGTAATATTAGAAGCACCTAGTCATTATTATAAATCAGATATTTTATATCATTGTACAGTTTATTAACCTATTGTTTATATTAAATCTTGTTATTTAATGTATTAATCACATATTCTAAAAACATTTTGATGATTACATTTGAATATCCTAATTTTGTGATTCTCTGCATTTAATTTTACATATTTTAAAACACTAGTTTGAAAGATGTTTATAGACTGACAAATAATTCATTGCACAAGAAAGATGGAGAATTTCTTATCTAGTTTAAGTGCCTTAATCCAAAACATCTTAATCTCAGTCCTGGTGAACTATTATTTTCCTCACTGGTCTTACTCCTTCCATTCTTGCTACTCTAGAATCAATTCTACTTCAAACACCAGGGGTGTCTTTAGAATACGTAAGTACCATCTTACTCACTCTATTGCCAAAAATCCTCTGCTGCTTTCCCAACACACTGACTCAAGTCCACACTCCAAACCGTGGTCCAAATGCCACACATCTAGTTTCTTCCAGTTTCTCTGACCTGACCACTTATGCTTTTATTTACCTACTCTCCTGGCTTTCTTTGTATGCCTCTATCACAAATTTGATATTGTCTATGGTCTTTGTTTGCCTTTGCCCTTAGTGCTGGCTGCAATTCTCTCCTCAAAACACTTCTCCATACCAGATGTTTGTACGGCTTCCCCCAAACCCACCAGGTTTCAACTCAAACACTTCCTCCTAATATTATTCTGGATTACCCAAACTAAAGCGGCCCTTTCCTCCCCAGGTCACTGTCATGTCATATTAAAGAACTGGCTTCAGAATTGTTTCCACTACCTGAAATTATCTTCATATCTACATATCTATTGTATTTCCTGTCCAAGAGTATAAATTCTAAGCGGGCAAAGACTTGCCTGTTTGGCCTACCACTTTAAATTCTGTAGTATATAATGAGAATCCTATAAATATTTTTGACTGAGCCTCATTAGCTTATTGATGAGAAAACTAGGGCACAGGGTGCTTAATGAGTTTTCTTGTCATTCCATATCATAATGTAAACACAGAAGACACCTGTAATGAAACTTTAAATGGTCTGTTGGTATTTTATTTTTGACTACATTAAACAAATTGTTTTGTTATTGAAAAATACAACTTCTCTTGTATAGAATGAGCTTTTAGTGATTTGTCATACTACCTCCTAAGAAGCTTAGTCACCTAAGCACAAAACCCCAATTATTTTATAGCACTGGTTAATTTTCTCTAAAATTTTTCTGGAATTGAAGTCCCAATTTCTGATATCGTACCTTCTTAGGCCTATATTTTTCCTTGGATTGTTTTAAAAATAATAATGCCCTTTATGTTTAGCCAACATTAGAAAGTCCACCAAAAACTTCTTGGAAGGTTTTTAAAAGACAACTTATTGTTTATTTAGTCTATGGTTACATTAAAAAATGTAGCTATTGACTATAATTATAGTTTAATTTTAAAACCATTGAGTTATTTATTTGTAAGGCTTTTGTAAATATTTGAATATATATTTCATTAGCTTTCAATTCATTTCAAGTTGGAAAAGTTAGAATTTCCTCTACGTAGAAAGAATCTGCTCTACTAGATCCAGTTTGTTTATTTTCCTGAAATAGTTGATGCAAATAAACAATCTAGTTGAAAACAGGACCTTGGCTGGTCTTTAAAGCCAGCTGAACTAATAAACCAACTTGTCAATGCTATTCTCCCCAAATCATATTTTCCCTTGATGCTGTAGACCTATAAGGACACTCACTTATTACGGGATTTGCATTTGAAATACCAATCCAATCATCTGAAAATCTAGATATTTTAGGCAAAGCAGTAAATAGATGATGTAAGTGGAATTACACTTTTACAAAAGCTTTCTCTCCTTTAATTCCAGATATGGCTGGTTTTCAGCTTGGTAGTGTGATCAAAGTCAGATATATCTGGAACAGAGCAAAGGAAACTTATGACTGCCACACAGAATAAGCAATAGACAAATCAGGCAGGTATGCAGGATTGTCATGGACACAGTGATGATTATTCTTCATGTTGTTAAAATAGTAAGAGAGAATCTGGATGGTAAAAAAAAAACCGAGTCATGCCAGAGCACTTGAGTTAGCTATGTATATGCCTGCTAGGGAGTTTTCCTTTGTTCTTCATAGAGGCAGTCAGCTTACTTTAGTGGCTTTTCCTTGCATGGCATAATCACCAGCTATGTGATTAACCATGTCTAGTTAAGTTATTTCATTACATCAAAAGTAGTGTAAAATAGCTCCTCTGTTGACTGGAAAGCTGAGTTCAGTGGTTACGAATGTACCAGACATCAAAGAGCTCCATTATCCACAGACTACATGGAAGCCAGCCAGCAGCATTGAAAGTTTCCCCTCTATTGCTCTTTCCCTTAAGTGGAGTCAGCACCTACTAGACTGGAGGGAAGGAAGTGATTTCCATAATAATCCATTCCTGCACTCTTTAACCAAATAGGAAGGATGGTGACCAGCTGTTCTGTATCTCCACTAAAGGCAAATAAAGGGGAAAAAATGAGTTCATTTTATAACAGGAAGACACCACTGGGTACTGGCTAGGAAAAAAAAAAAAGCAGAGAAAAAGCTTCTAATTCTGGCTTTTACGTCTATTAAGGTCTACAATTATGGCTAAGCTGTTTAGCTTCTCTTTAGGCATCTCTGAAAGGCAAGAACAAGTTTCAGTAATCTAGAAAGTTCTTCAGGGTGCAAATCATATGCAATTTTAAATATTTGATTCTATGTGATATCTAAACTTGAAACAAGTGAATGAAAAATATCCAAATATCAACCACAGGAAAATTTTAGTATAGAGAATACAAGCCATGCCATAATGTGCCTTGAGAATTCCAAAACAAAATAGATACTCAATAAAGTTTAAGTACATTATCCTGATGATTACAAGTGTTCACATTTTTTATGTATGCTTATCTCAGCTTGGGTTTCCCAGACACAAATCCTGGGATGAAGTTTCATACGAAAGTTATTTATCAGGAACAGTTCCCTGGAAAAATTGGTGGGAATATGAGAAAATGTGGTGCTGAAGGGAAAGAAAAACAAAAATGTAATATCAAGCAAAGTGCCGTAACATAGCCAGTTCAATCCTCCAGAGAAATAGAGTTGAGATTCAGGCCATGTTTGAGAAGAAAATGGTAGGAAAATCCAATAGAGGAGTGATACAGAATAAAAACCATGTTTCCTTATCAAATCAGTTTCCAGATTTCATTAGGTAAGATGATTCCAACAAGCTAAAGTCTTCAGCTCCAGGTATACATAGATATTGTATTATCTCATCAATACAGTACCTAGTTTATCAACATTTAGCAGGAATTATGCTCTGATGGCAGCCTCCATCTTGGATCACCACTATTAGATAGCAGAAAGATGTCAACTTCATTGTAGAATTCCTGAAAACTCATAGTTCTCTTGTGTAAGTTTTACAAAGCCTCAAAGAAAAAAAAAGTAGTATGTAACAAATTAACATTTTTTTATGTTATTCTTCCTTTGTTCATTGTAGATGTGAAAATCTGGAATCAAAATGAGGGCATGTATTCTTTTCCTGAGTCCACAAGGGGGCGTAATTTCAAGGGCAGGGACTTCCCAGTGCCTACCTCCCCTCCATCTGAAAGACTTAACTGTTTTTGTTTAAATTTTCACGGATGCAGGAAAAGGTCAAAAGTCAATCACTCCAGCTGAAGTTTAAAGGAACTCTTTTCATTGGCCAGGGGGCTTGGAGAAGGTGGGAATTCCTCGCAGGTTAAAAGTCTCTTGTCTCCTTCATGGGGGGGTGGGGGAGATTTCTCCATCTGGGGTCCCCTTCCACCATCCTCCTGGAAGCTGCTTTTCCTCTCCTGGATTCCATCTTTCTTAATTCTCTCACTCAGTGTGAAAGGAGCTTTCCTTCTTGGTTTTCCCCCTTTGGGAACCCTTCTCACTCTGTGTGAGAGCTACTTTTCTTCTTCTCAGTGTGAGAGCTAGCTGTTTCTCTTTTTCTCTCTACCTAAATAAATCACTTCTCTGCCAAAACTCTTTGGGATCCAATGTTTTCTTATGAGCGTACCCGCTGTGGTCCCCTCTCCCATTCTTGGGTGAGTGAAAGACCAAGAGCCTGGAAAAACATCCTCTCGGGGGAGCTGAGCACTCCCCTGCACCCCAAAATCCGGCAACAAAAACTCAGGAATTTAAGATTAATTTCATAAAAAGCACATCTGAGTTCCTATCTTTTTTTTTCACATATGTCATACAAGAATGGCTGAAATAAATGTTTCTTCACTTTTTAATAACATCAATGTACCAAAACTATACTAAAAGCTGATTCATTAATTTGTTACATTGGACTGTAAGAATTTTTGCTATCTATTTTGTGTAAGGACAAAACGACTAACAAAGCATAATGTTGCACTTACTTGCTTCTTGATGGCAACCCAAGCTCCAATTCATTAAATATATTCAATTCTTAATCCAGTATCTTCAGGTTTGTTTTATGTCTTTGAAAAGTTGAAAAGAATCTCATTCTTCAACTTCTCCTCATCTTCACTTTAAAATTCAACTCTCCACCTGGCCATTGACATCAAAATATGCTTCCCTAAAACTCTTTAAGAATATCATAAGCAGTTTGCTTGAATAACACAAATACCAAATGAGTAAGGTAAGAAGTCAGGAGAATTCTGAGAGGAGGAAATATAAGGAGAAATTGACAGCATCTAAGATTGGCTAGGGTATAAAAGGATTACAATATGGAAGGAGAGAGAAGTTTGTGGGAATATTATTTTCAGATGGGTGCAGCAAAAGTGGGGCTGGGTGATTGCTATTATGGTTACTTCGCTGTTGGTTTATTAGTGTTACAGCCAAATATATACAAAAATGGCCATTCTGTTTTTAACTTGGTAAACTTATTCTCAAATTATTGGTATCTTCATCCTATAAGGTAAACTAAAGATATTTACCTTGAAGGATTTTACATTAAAATTAAAGTAATGTGCACAGAATACTTGACACATCTAAAGCATTCAATAAATAGCAGCCTCTGTTTTTATCTTTCGGCTGTGGCATAAGTACTAGCACTTCGTTTGATATGATTGTGTTCCTCTTTGCCATTGTCCTACAGGAAATATTGTAAGAACAAGGAAGTTGCCTTATTGATCAGAAAGAATTCCACACTTTAACATTTACAGTTCAATGTCTATGAAGCAGGTTGTGGCACAAATTGGGACCTTAAAATGATATTTAAATAGATGATAATCTAGTAAAATAAGCCATTAGGAAAACTAACGTCAATCAACCAAGATATAAATTTTTACTTGGTCACATATTCATCACATGAGATGTTCCTGCAGGATATGACTATGATCATCTTCCATAAGGTTATCAATCCAATTGATTAGCTAGAGCCTATTAATTATGACACGTAATTGTCTCAAGCAGTGTTTTCATAATTACTAAGTAGTCTTCCAGATTTCTTCTTCAAGTTGTGGAATTTAAAACTGTTTTGTTAATGATTAGTGAAATGTTATTATTTTTATTCATGTGAGAAGGATAAAATATTCTAATTTGAAAATGTATCCAAGTAGAATTTATAAAAACGTTATTTATAACTTTCTCTTCCTTTCGTCCTATTAGGCAGTTAAGTCCAAGTAACCACAGGGCTTTTGCTCTTAAAGAGATCTGGCTCAGAATGAATACGAGTTTGAAGAGGCTGAGACAGAGCAGAATTGCTAAAGGATTTGGGGGGATATTTCAGAATAATGTTAAGAAAAGCCTTAGTTGTTGGTGAAGCCAGAGAGACAGGAAGAGAAACATGCTGGTTGTGCTGGAAGTTTAGCTATTCTGTCTCATATAATCCTCACATCTTTCAGAAGATAAAAGGGATACTCAAGCAGTTAAGTAACTTGCCTGGGGTAAATGGTTGTCAGAATTCACTCTCAGCAGCGTCTGACTCCAAAGCTGTGTTTTTTCCTCTATATCATTTTCTACACTTCAATTATTAAAAGAATTTCTTATTTTAAAATGTATTTAGCTCTGCATTTTTAGATATGTTTGTATCCCTGGAAACCAAATGACAGAGAGTTTGTCTTCTTGAGGGTACTGTTTTATTCTACGACATCAGTGAAGCACCCTGCTCGTATGTTACTGTCATAAGTCTTTGGCAGGTATGCCAAGTTATCTTCCTGTTCCTGAAGCATGGAGGGGAAAACAAAAGGTGTTGGCAGTTTAAACAGAAGCAAGAAAGCCAGAAAAGAGAAGGTAACTGTCAGACAGCAGGATAAGACTGGCAAATGGGAAGAATTACATAGCAGGTGAACAGAAATAGTTGAAGGAGCATAAACTGATGATAATAGGAGTATGGAAAAGCAGGGGTTATTAGACCTTTGATACTTTTTAAAAGTCAAATATATTTTGATTATTTGGTGAAGAAAATTGTAAAACAGCCCTTCAGTGACTGTGAGTGAGAGAATTGTGTTTCACTTCCCTGAGATCATTGGTTTATATTGATGTGTGAGGTCCCTTAACATATTAATGCAGACATTTCACCACTGCACTTTTCTGTACTAACTGAGAAAACCAACTCCGTGAGTCTCATCTTGTAGCACCATAATGTTTTCTAACCAATGGTGAAAACTCAGTGACTTAAAACAATAAGCAAATCTGTGGGATAGTTAGATAATTTTTCTTATTCCACTTTGTGGGAATTGTTCATGTTATAGGGAATGGCTGGCTTCTGGTTAAGCTGGGATGGCCTTACATAGAATGACTGCTTTGAGTGGGCTCTGTTACTTTGTCTTTATGTGGGCAGAGTGCAGAAGCAGGCAAATCCTGTGTGTACACACTTTCTAAGCCTCCACTTGGCTGTGCTTGGTAACATTCCATTGGCCAAAGGAAGTCACATAGTCAAAGCCAGAGCCACAGCCAGGGTTGTGGGAGGCCTCTACGCAGATGCATGGCAAAGACAGGCATTCAGAGGAAGGTAGAGAATCTGGAACACTGTTGTGACCCACAACATGACCTTTAGACACACATTTTAGATTTCTGCTGAGGACAAAACAGGCTGATGCAGCAGAACACACATATCTAGGGAAAAATAGGCAAACCAAGAATTTCACCAAATATAAGTCACAATCTGCAAAGACACTGGTTCTAATAGCAAAAGCAACACAACTGCGTTTTTTTGTTTTCTTAATAGAAAAAGAGAGGGGAGATGGGCAGCTCTGACTTTAAATAAATTACTGCATTACATTTATTGTAGTCACTGGTGTATTCGAACTTTTTTCTATCATCAGATATTCTGACTTTTATTTTGATTCATTTTATCTTTCTTGATTAACTTTGTGACTTTTTAAATTTTTTCATGTCAAGTTTGGAGGAGATACATTCTATTTAATATCAAAAACTTCTAGCAAGCATGCTTAACTTAATATTTTGCCCAATACAGAATTAAACCACATCTCCTTCTAAAAGGTCTTCAATATTATTAAACCACCTGGGGAAATCACTCTGTCTTTCTTATTATTATCATTATTACTATTATGTTTGAGGTAGAGTCTCACTCTGGCCAGTTTGGAGTGCAGTGGTGTGATCTGGGCTCACTGCAACCACCAACTCCTTGGTTCAAGTGATCCTCCTGCCTCAGCCTACCAAGTAGCTGGGATTACAGGCACGGGCCACCATACCCAGCTAATTTTTTTTTTTTTTTTTTTTTTTTTGAGACAGACAGAGTCTCACTCTGTCGCCAGGTGCCAGGCTGGAGTGCAATGGCACAATCTCGGCTCACTGCAACCTCCGCCTCCCGCGTTCAAGCAATTCTCCTGTCTCACCCTCCCGAGTAGCTGGGACTACAGGCACACGCCACCACGCCCAGCTAATTTTTGTATTTTTAGTAGAGACGGGTTTCACCATGTTGGCCAGGATGGTCTCGATTTCTTGACCTTGTGATCAGCCCACCTTAGCCTCCCAAAGTGCTGGGATTACAGGTGTGAGCCACCACGCTTGGCCTTGTCTTATTATTTTTTATTTTCTAAAGCTTGGCTCAGGTATGTTTTTGAATATTCCAAATGTTTTGTTTATAGTTAATATTGTATTATTTATATTTTTGACACTCCCCTGCTTGAAGTGTTTTAATAGTTTACAGCTGTATTATAACTGTAAATATTTCTTTAAAATTTGTGAACAGGAAAACACAAATAGGATATAAAAGAAGATATGATTATATTATAAAATTCAAAAGGTTTCAAAAAGCTATATAGTGAAAAGGCTGTCCTCTTTCCAGTCTCCATTCTGCCATAGACTCCAAATCCCCATTTTAGAAGCACACATTAGAGTGTATATATGTTCCTACATATTTGACATAAATATTTGTATACATACATGTTTGTGTTTTTGCGCATGTGTATGCATGAATATTCTTCTTTGATTTATTAACAAAGAGACTATTACATAACATGTACTGAGTCTTGGATAGCCCTTTTCATAATATTACTTCACAGTACTACTCTTTGCAAATATTCCTTCCTCTCCAAATTATTATTACAATATTTTTTTCACATTTAAATGCAGTATATAAAATTAAGCTCATTCTTTTGATTGCCTATTTAGCACTCCATTTTAATAATATACTATAACTTAACAGCTTCCTATTAATGGATATTCTATTTGTTTTTCATCTTACACTTAGATGCTGCCACGTATAATATCTGCTCCCTGACAATGATAAATCAAACTTCTTGATTTTGGCCAGATTGATGGGTAAAATTGGAACTTTTAGTTTGAATTTGCAATTTTAATATGAGTCACAGAATATCTTATAATATGCCTAAAGCTACCTGCATTTCATTTTTACTTTTTAAACAAATTGGCTATTCATATTCTTTCCCCATTTTTATATGGATTATTGGTCTTATTAACTGTGAGTGTGATTCCTGACTAATAAAGGAAATTAGCTATTTTCTGTAATGTAAAAAACAATATTACTTTTCCTTTTACAATTTGCCTTTGGCCTTTGCTTATATATTTTTTAATAATTTTTTTAAAACTTTAAATGGTAAAATTGGCCAATAACATATATAATGATTCCTGCATTTTGGATAATATTTTGAAATGCTCTACCTATTCTAGAATTATTTTTCAATTTCATGTTTCCTTCCAATAAATTTATAATTTACTGTTTCATATTTAAATATTGGATCCATATGAATATTTCTTGGCATAAAATATAAGGTAGAGATTCACCCCCCATGTTATCACAATGTATTTATTACATAATCTAATTTTTTCTGCATTGATGTGGAATTGTATTTTCATAATTCATGTATGCACATGAACATATACACATACGCAGAATTATGTATAAATTTTCTATTCTGTTTCATTAATCTGTTATCAGCAAACATCTTAATATCCTAAATTTTCACTTTACCATTTTCATTTAAGAGAAACCCAACTCTCTCACAAATGTACTTCTTCCCTGGAAGCCTTCTCAAGTAATGACAGATTTTGTCATCATGTTTATTAGTCACTCCTAACTCTATGGAACAGATATTCTCCACCCTCCTTATTGCTACTCACTGTCACCATGCTGAGTGTTTCACTTTAAATTCATGACCTGTATTCTTTCATAAGCCATTAGTGCAGCCTGGGGTTTATATCTACTTTTTTCTCCTCAAGCCTTCAGTAATTCTTATGTTATCTTCCCTATCATTCCATAACCTTATTTTGTATTCTACTAAAGATAGAGACCATCAAAAGAGAATTTCTCTGTAAGTTCAAACTACCACATCTATCCATTTGACTGCATCTATGTTCATGCTCCTTCCTCTCTTCTGCTACTAGGAAAGTATTTTCTGTATTCTTTTCCCAAGGCCAACCCTAACAGTCATGCACCTAATTTAGTGCCTTTCACATGCCCAAGGACATTTTCTCAGACATTATCTCTAATATTTCCTACGTCATCTATGTTTTTCTTCCATATATTTCCATCAGCATAAACATGCTATGAAATCTCTTATCTTGAAGAAGAAAAATATATCCCTTGACCCCACATCTACCTTCAGGTAAAACCACACGTCTCCTTTGGTTGATAGTAAAAATGCTCAGAAGGGTAGTCTATACAATTTCTGTCCTCCTATTATGGATAGAAGCCTTTCAAATTAAATTTTACTAATTTAATTCAATGAAATATTATTTTCTCAAAGTGAACTATAATTTCCTTGTGTTAAAAAGAAGCCTCCGGGCTGGGCGCGGTGGCTCACGCCTGTAATCCCAGCACTTTGGGAGGCCGAGGCGGGTGGATCATGAAGTCAAGAGATCGAGACCATCCTGGTCAACATGGTGAAACCCCGTCTCTA
>NW_016107584.1:728491-737595 GCF_001604975.1 Cebus imitator
TGAGCCGAGATCGCGCCATTGCACTCCAGCCTGGGTAACAAGAGCGAAACTCCGACTCAAAAAAAAAAAAAAAAAAAAAAAAAAAAACCCCACACAAAAAAAAAAAAAAAAAAAAAAAAAAGAAGCCTCCATTCTCATTCCTTACATAACATGATTCAGATAATCACTACTTACTCCCTGAAACATTTTCTTCCCTTGGCCTCAGCATTGACTTCTGATACAATTATTCAGAGTTATGTCAAACTGCACAAGTTAAGAAGACAGTCCTCCATAAGTTTGTCTTCACTTCAGATACAAGCCCCAGTTCTGGAGTTCCCCAGATCACTCCGACTTTTGATCTGCTCTCTACAAATTAAAGAGTTCACACTACCCTCTCATGTTCAATAATTCACTAGAATGCATAACAGAACTCTGGAAAGTTCTGTACTTACAAATATAGTTTTAGTAGTAAAAAGATACAAAGTATTACCATTCTAAGACATCTGAAATTACCCAGTTAGAGTTAAAAAGAAAAAGAAATAAAAATGAGTGAATGAAGACAGCCAACAAGACTTATTAGGCACTATTAAATGATCAGACATTTACATTATAAAATTCTAGAAATAAGAAAGACAAAAATAGGGACAGAAAGCTTATTTAATGAAATAATTGCTGAAAACTTCCCAAGTCTCCAAAGAGATATGTACATTCAGGTACATGAAGCTCAAAAGTTTTGAGCTATGTATGGTATATTTCAAAATAGCTAGAAGAGTAGGTTTTGAATGTTTTCAATAGAAAAAATAAATAAATCTTTAAAAATTGAAAGAGAAAAAAAAACTGTTATGCTCTGTATGTTCCCAGCAAACCGACTGCATGTATATGGCTTCTCATTTAGTTGTCTTGAGTTTTCCAGATAAGCTATAAAAAATTATCTGTCATTTATTGTGCTTATTTCCCAATCTTATCCTTAATATCTCTATTTTTAATACCGTTGCTTTAAATCTTCAGAAGAATAATACATAATAGTGATAAAGGATGTCTTCATTTTGTTTCTGCTTTCAGTAAGATTATTTATAGTATTTACTAGTTGAATATGACACAAGTTTTTGATGTCAAAGCTAGCATCATACTCCATTAAAAGATGTTTATTTATAGGTAGGTAGGTAGGTAGATAGATAGATAGAGAGATAGATATACATATACATCTATATATATGAATAACATGTTTTCTTTGTCAGGAGTTTGTCTTTCAGATGGTTGGTAAAGCAACCAGAAACTATCCTTAATTTTTATCAATTAAGAAGTTGTATTTGACAAAAAAGTGGAGATCTTGGAAGACGATAGCAATATTATTTAACATTAATAAAGAACATCTACCTGCCAAGAAAAGGACAATGCTGGTGTCAGATATAAAGCAATTGAAAATATATGTATTAAAATGAAGAAGAGCAAAAGTCCTTAAAACTGTTTCAACAAAAAATCATATATTATTGTGCCAAAAAAATAAAGAGTGGCAAAAACTAATATTGCTGCACAGAAAGAGGACCGCTTAGATTTTCAGAGGGTACATGCCAAATACAAAATAAATCAAATGATCAAGGATAGGCCTGAGACTTATAAATCAATGTTCAGATAAATTAGAATAAGGAAAAGTTCAGATAAATTAGAACAAGAAAAAATTTATCTTTATTACTTGAGGCAGATGAAAAAATGTTTATGAATGAGAGATGGAAATCAGAACAACTCATTTGCAATTTTTATTTTTAAATATTTTATCAGAAAAAAACTGATTTTCAATCTAGAATGGATGGATTAAAGTTGATTGCGAAAACAGAAACAAATGATACTTAAAAATGGTAAATACTTTATTACTTTAAAATTATTTCCCCACTCATTTATTCAACAAAATATTTATTAATTTTAAAGCCCTATTTGATGCCGTAGAAAGAATAAAAATAAATCAGAATGGATTCTGATATCAAATAAATTATCATCTATGAAAGATAAGTCCTATCTCAAAATAACTATAACACAAGGCAGAACGTGATTAGTTCCAGAAGGGAGAATTAAGAGTCATGGCAACTGATATGGTTTGGCTGTGTCCCCACCCAAATCTCATCTTGAATTGTAGCTCCCATAATCACCATGTGTCATGGGAGGGATCCAGCAGGAGATAATTTAATCATGGGGCAGTTACCTTCATGCTGTTCTTGTGATATTGAGTGTGTTCTCTTGAGAACTGATCGTTTTATAAGGGGATTTTCCCTTCTTGCTCAGCACTTCTCCTTGCTTGCCACCATGTGAAAAAGGACATGTTTGCTTCCCCTTCTGCCATTATTGCAAGTTTCCTGAGGCCTCCCCAGCCATGATTAACTGGTACTCAGTTAAACCTATTTCCTTTATAAATTACCCAGCCCTGAGTATGTCTTTATTAGCAGCATGAAAACAGACTGGTATAGGAAATTGGTACCAAGAGTGCGGTGCTGCTGTAAAGTTACTTGAAAATATGGAAGCCACTTTGGAACTAGGTAACAGGAAGAGGTTAGAACAGTTTAGAGGACTCTGGAGATAAGGAAAATGTGGGGAAGTTTGGAACTTACTAGAGATTTGGAAGGCTCAGAAGACAGGAAGATATGGGAAAGGGCCAGGCACAGTGGCTCATGCCTATAATACCAGCACTTTTGGAGACCAAGGTGGGCAAGTCATTGGAGATCAGGAGTTCAAGACTAGCCTGGCCAATATGGTAAAACCCCATCTCTACTAAAAAAAAAAAAAACAAAAACACAAAAATTAGCCAGGCCTGGTGGTGGGAACCTGTAATCCCAGCTACTCAAGAGGCTGAGACAGAAGAATTGTTTGAGCCGAGGGAGGTTGCAGTGAATAGGGATTGTGCCATTTCACTCTAACCTGGGTGACAGAACAAGATTCCATCTAAAAAAAAAAAAAAAAAAAAAAAAGTGTGGGAAACTATGGAACTTCCTAGAGATTTGTTGAATGACTTTGACCAAAATGCTAACAGTGATATGGACAATAAAGTCTAGGCTGAGGTGGTCACAGATGGAGATAAGAAACTTGTTGAGAACTGAAGTAAAGGTCACTCTTGCTGTGCAAAGGGACTGATGGCATTTTGCCCCTACCCTGGAGATCTGTGGAGCTCTAAACTTGAGAGAGCTGATTTAGGTAGCTGGCAGAAGAAATTTCTAAGTGGCAAAGCACTCGAGGAAGCAGAGCATAAAACTTTGGAAAATTTGCAGCCTGATGATGCAACACAAAAGAAAAGCCCATTTTCTGATGAGAAATTCAAATCCACTGCAGAAATTTGCATAAGTTATGAGGAGCCAAACGTTAACCACCAAGACAATGGGGAAAACATCTCCAGGGCATGTCAGATACCTTCACAGCAATCTCTCCCATCACAGGCCTGGAGGCCTAGGAGGGAAAAATGGTTTCATGGCCTAACCCTAGGTACCTCTGCTCTATGCAGCCTCAGGACATGGCGCCCTGCATCCCAACTGCTTCAACTCTAGCTGTGGCTACAAGGGGCCAAGGTATATATGGTTCAGGGCATTGCTTTGGAGGGTGCAAACCCTAAGCCTTGGCAGCTTACATGTAATGTTGAACCTGTTGGTGCACAGAAGTCAAGAATTAAGGTTTGGGAACCTCAGGCTAGATTTCATAGGATGTATGGAAGTGCCTGGATGTTCAGGCAGAAGTTTGCTGTAGAGGTAGAGCCCTCATGGCAAACCTCTGCTAGAGCAGTGTAGAAGGGAAATATGGGGTTAGACACTCCACACAGAGTGTCTAGTGTAGCTGTGAGAAGAGGACCATCATCCTCCAGAACTCAGAATGGTAGATCCACTGACAGCTTGTGCCCTGTACCTGGAAAAGCCAAAGGTGCTCATTGTCAGCCCATGAAAGCAACCAAGAGGAGAATTGTACCTTGCAAAACAACAGGGACAGAGCTGCCCAAGGCTTTGGGAGCCCACCTCTTGCATCGGCATGCCCTGGACATGAGACATTGGGTCAGAGGAGATCATATTGGACTTTAAAGTTTAATGACTGCTTTCCTGGTTTTTGGACTTGCGTGGGGCTTGTAGCCCCTTTGTTTTGGCCCGTTTCTTCCATTTGGAATAGGTGTATTTACCCAATGCCTGTATCCTCATTGTATCTAGGAGGTAACTAAATGCTTTTTTATTTTACAGGCTCATAGGCAGAATGGACTTTCATTGTCTCACATCAACTTGGACTATTTTTTTTTATTGCTTATTTTTTATTATACTTTATGTTTTGGGGTACATGATCAGAACTTGCCAGTTTGTTACATAGGTATATACATGCCATGGTGGTTGGCTGCATCCTTCACCCCATCATCTACATTTGGTATTTCTCCTAATGCTATCCCTCTCCTTGCCCCGCAGCTCCTGCTGTCCCTCCTCTAGTCCCCAACAGGCCCCAGTGTGTGATGTTCCCCTGCATTTGTCCATGTGTTCTCATTGTTCAACACCCACTTATGAGTGAGAACATGCAGTGTTTGGTTTTCTGTTCTTGTGTCAGTTTGCTGAGAATGATGGTTTCCAGCTTTATGTACGTCCCTGCAAAGAACATGAACTCAACCTTTTTTATGGCTGCATAGTACTCCATGGTGTATATGTGCTATACTTTCTTTGTCCAGTCTATCATTGTTGAGCATGGGTTGGTTCCAAGTCTTTGCTATTGTGAACAGTGCCTCAATAAATGTACTGTGTATGTGTCTTTATAACAGAATGATTTATAATCCTTTGGATATATACACTGCAATGGGATTGCTGGGTCAAAGGTATTTCTAGTTCTAGATCATTGAGGAATCGCCACACTGTCTTCCATAATGGTTGAACTAATTTACATTCCCAGCAACAGTGTAAAAATGTTTCTATTTTCCACATCCTCTCTAGCATGTGTTGTCTCCTGATTTTTTAATGATAGCCATTCTAACTATTGTGAGATGGTATCTCAATGTGGTTTTGATTTGCATTTCTCTAATGACAAGTGATGATGAGCTTTTTTCATGTGTTTATTGGCTGCATAAATGTACTCTTTTGAGAAGTGGCTGTTCATATACTTTGCCCATTCTTTGATGGGGTTGTTTTTTTTTTTTCTTATAAATTTCTTTCAGTTCTTTGTAGATTCTGGATATTAGCCCTTTGTCAGATGGGTAAATTGCAAAAATTTTTCCCATTCTGTTGGCTGCCAGTTCACTTAAATGATAGTTTTATTTATTTATTTATTTTTGCTGTTCATCCCTGGGATGCAAGGCTGGTGCAACATATGCAAATCTATAAACATAATTCATCACATAAACAGAACCAAAGACAAAAACCATAAGATTATCTCAATAGATGCAGAGAAGGCCTTCAACAAAATTCAACAGCCCTTTATGCTAAAACCTCTCAATAAACTAGGTATTGATGGAATGTATCTCAAAATAACAAAAGTATTTATGACAAAACCACAGCCAATATCATACTGTGTGGGCAAAAACTGAAAGCACTCCCTTTGAAAACCAGCACAAGACAAGGATGCCCTCTATCACCATTCCTATTCAACATGGTATTGTAAGTTCTGGTCAGGGCAATCAAGCAAGAAAAAGAAATAAAGGTATTCAATTAGGAAAAGAGGAAGTCAAATTGTCTCTATTTGCAGATGATACGATTGCATATTTAAAAGACCCCATTGTTTTAGCCCAAAATCTCCTTAAGTTAATAAGCAACTTAAGCAAAGTCTCAGGATACAAAATAAATGTGCAGAAATCACAAGCATTTCCATACACCAGTAACAGACAAACAGAGAGCCAAATCATGAGTAAACTCCCATTCACAATTGCTACAACGACAATAAAATACCTAGGAATATAACTAGCAAGGAATGTGAAGGACCTCTTCAAGGAGAACTACAAACTACTGCTCAAGGAAATAAGAGAGGACACAAACAGATGGAAAAACATTCCATGCTCATGGTTAGGAAGAATCAACATCATGAAAATGGCCATATTGCCCAAAGTAATTTATAGATTCAATGCTATCCACATTAAGCTACCATTGACTTTCTTTACAAAATTGGATAAAAACACCTTAAACTTTATATGGAACCAAAAAAGAGCCTGCATAGTGAAGACAACCCTAAGCAAAAAACAAACAAACAAACAAACTAAAAACCTGGAGACATCACACTACCAGACTTCAAACTATACTACAAGTCTACAGTCATCAAAACAGCGTGTTACTTGTACCCAAACTGATATAGAGACCAATGGAACAGAATACAGTCCTCAGAAATAATGCCAGACATCCACAACCATCTATCTTTGACAAACCTGACAAAAACAAACAATGGGGAAATAATTTGCTATTTAATAAATGGTGTTGGGAAAACGGGCTAACCATAAGCAGAAAGCTGAAACTGGATCCCTTCCTTACACCTTATACAAAAATTAACTCCAGATGGATTAAAGATTTAAACATAGGACCTAACACCATAAAAACCCTAGAAGAAAACCTAGGCAATAACATTCAGAACATAGGCATGGACATGGACTCCATGACTAAAACACCAAAAGGAATGGCAATAAAAGCCAAAATAGATAAATGGGATCTAATTCAACTATGGACTTTTGATTTAATGCTGGAATGAGTTAAGAGTTTGGGTGATTGTTAGGAAGGAGTAGCTATGTTTTGAAACGTGAGGACATGAGATTTGGGATGGGCCATGGGTGGAATAATATGGTTTCACTGTGTCCCCATCCAAATCTCATCTTGAATTACTCCTATAATCCCCATGTGTCCTGGGAGGGACCTGGTGTGAGGTAATTTAATCATAGGTGTTAGTTACCCTCATGCTGTTCTCATGATATTACATAAGTTCTCATGAGTTCTGATGGTTTTATAAGGGACTTTTCCTCCTTTTGATCAGCACTTCTCCTGTGCCACCGTGTGAAGAAGGATGTGTTTTCTTCCCCTCCTCCATGACTGTAAGTTTCCTGAGGCCTCCCCAGCCATGCTTAACTGAGTCAATTAAGCCTCTTTCCTCTAAAAATTACCCAGTCTTGGGTATGTCTTTATTGTTAGCATGAGAATGGAATAATACAATAAATTGGTACTGGGAGTGGGGAACTGCTATAAAGACACCAGAAAATGTGGAATCTACTTTGGAACTGGGTAACAGGCAGAGGTTGGAACAGTTTAGAGGACTCAGAAGAAGACAGTAAAATGTGGGAATGTTTGGAACTTCATAGAGATTTAGAAGGCTCAGAAGACAGGAAGATATGGGAAAGTATGGAACCTCCTAGAGACTTGTTCATGGCTCTGACCAAAATGCTGATAGTAATGTGGACAATAAAGTCCAGGCTGAGGTGGTCTCAGATGGAGATGAGGAACTTGAAGGGAACTAGAGCAAAGGTGACTTTGATGTGCTTCCATGTGAAGAAGGATGTGTTTCCTTCTCTTTCTGCCATGTGTAAGTTTCCTGAGGTCTCCCCAGCCATGGGGAGTCAGTCAATTAAACCTTTTCCTTTTCAAATTACCCATTCTCAGGTATGTCTGTATTAGCAGCATGAGAGTGAACTAATACAGTAAATGGGAATATTATTTGTTTGAAAATAAGTAAAGGTTTAATAAATAGAGCAGATAGCATGGGGAACAAATAACATGATGAATAAAATAATCAAAACTCAAAACAATATAAATCACATTGATGCCCTGAGATTGCACAATCTTAAACATTTTCTTCTTTATGCTAAAAAAATACAACTACTTGAATACAAGTTTAAATAGCATGCTTAATGCAATATAACCTTTGAATATTAGGCTGCAATATTCTAGATAGTACCAATTACAATAGGAAACAACTTCATAAAAAAGAATGAAAAATATGAATGGGAGGAGAGAGGAAGAAAGAATAAACAAAGAACAAAGGAATGAAGAAATGAAATGGGAAAGAAAGATCATTCCATTTCAGGCTCTACAACTAAACCAACAGTATTCAGAACAAAGGAGCTTGTTCTTTTGGGCTGTATGCTGACAGCCCACAACTGGAGTTTGATGGGCTACTGGATTTTAAAAGAGGTATTTATGCATGACTATATTTAGAAAGGCATAGTTAGGATGGATAAATTGTTAGATACCATGTCATTTAAGAAATAATTTTAACCAGGGTTCAATTTTACCTGGAAAAATATTAAGATGTGGAGATGACAGTGTAGCTGTATTTACATATCAGAAAGGATGTTATATAAAACACTGATTTATTTTTTAGAGTTTCTATAGAAAAAAATAAAGATCATGTTTCAGAAATATAGAATTCAGCTTCATATAAACATTTCGAAAAATAGATTGTCTATCCTGTGGGATAATGAGTGCACTCACACTGAAAATAACCAAATAAAATATAGTTTATTATTTCTTTTCTAACTTTATGATATTCTATGAGTTGGAAAATTTGGCAAATTCTATTTCTTTAATAAAACTGACTCTAACCAATTTTCACCTGAACAACTACCTCTTGTGTTCCTATTTCTCATTTGATTATCATGCTCTGCCTCTATCCAACTCCTGCACTGTAGATTTAGCTGGATTTCTAATACAGTCATGTGCATCCTAAGATGTTTTGGTCAACAACAATCCACATATACTATGAGACCATAGTCTCATAATACTATAAAGGAGCTGAAAATTTTCTGTCACTCACTGATGTTGTAGCTGTCCCAACATCTTTTAAAAAACAATAAATTTCATATCACCTAAATGTACAGTTTTTTCAAAGTCTACAGTAGTATACAATAATGTCCTAATGTGCAATTTAATAAATAAAGTATAGCTGTCCTAACATCTTTTAAAAAGCAATGCAAATGCTTTTTAAAAATGCAATGGGCTGGTGTAGTGGCTCACATCTGTAATCCCAGTACTTTGGGAGGCTAAGGCAGGCAGATCACCGGAGGTCAGGAGCTCAAGACCAGCCTGGCTAGCACTGTGAAACCCTGTTTCTACAACAATACAAAAAAAGCAGCTGGGCATGATGGTGGGTGCCTATAATCCCAGCTACTCAGGAAACTGAGGTGACAGAATCATTTGAGACTAGGAGGCAGAGGTCGCAGT
>NW_016107584.1:737641-824998 GCF_001604975.1 Cebus imitator
AAAAAAAAAAAAAAAAAAAAAATCAATGAGCAGTGAAGCTGTCCTAACATTTTAAAAAAGTAATGCAATTATCTTTTTTTAAAAAAAAATTAAGACAGAGCCTTGCTCTGTCATCCAGTCTTAAGTTCAGTGGCGCAATCTTGGCTCACTGCAACCTCCACCTCTCAGGTTCAGGCAATTGTCCAGCCTCAGCTTTCTGAGTAGCTGGGATTACAGGTGCGGGCCATCACACCTGGCTAGTTTTAATATTTTTAATAGAGACAAGATTTCACCATATTGGCCAAGCTGGTCTCGAACTCCTGACCTCAAGCAGTCTGCCCGCCTCAGCCTCCCAAAGTGCTGAGGTTTCAGGTATGAGCCACCACACCAGCCTTATGCAATTAAATTTAAAAAATAAATTTAGTGTCACCTAAATGTAAAATGTTTACAAAGTCTGCAGTAGTATACAATAATGTCCTGGGCTTTCACATTTATTCATTACATAATCACTGACTTAACCTAGAGCAACTTTCAGTCTTGCAAACTCCATGTATGGTAAGTGATCTATATAGGTGTGCCATGTTTTTAATATTTTATTCAACATATAGAGCATACCTTTTCTATGCTTAGATACATTTAGATACACAAATTTGCCATGTGTTGCAGTTACCTCCAGTATTCAGTACAATAACATGCTGTATGGGCTTGTAACCTAGGAGAGGTAGGGTTTAGTATACAACTTTGTTAGTCAGTTTGCATCACTATAAAGGAATACCTGAGGCTGGGAGTTTATAGACAAAAGAGACTAATTTTGCTCAAGATTCTGCAGACTGTACATGAGGCAACCGCCCACATCTGCTCCTGGTGAGGGCCTCAGAAGCTTACAATCATGGCAGAAGACAAAGAAGAGCCAGTGTGTCGCATGATTAGAAGAGTAGCCAAAGAGAGAGAGTCAAGGTGCCGGGCTCTTTTAAATGATCAAATCACATGTGAACTCATGGAGTGAGAACTCACTCAGTATGTTAAGGACAGCACCAAGCCACTCATGAAGAATCTGCCCCATGATCCAAACTCTTCCCACTAGGCCCAACTCCCACATTGGTGGTCACATTTCAACATGAGATTTAGAGGGGACAAAACATCCAAATCATAGCAACAACCTAGGTGTGTAGCAGGCTGTCCCAGCTAGGTTTGTGTTAGTATACTCTACGAAGTTCACACAATGCTGAAATGGCCTAATGACGTATTTCTCAAAATGTATTCCTACTGTTAAGCAATTCATGACTGCATTTTAACTGACACAAAACTCCTCTGCTTATGACACCTTAATGGTCCTCAGGAAAACACATAAATTCCTCAGCTCTACTTCATGAAGTGCTTCTTCCTACATCCATAGACTCTTCTACCATAATTCCACTACAAATATATAAATATAATTCACTGTCCTTTCTCCAACAACACAGAAATACTCACTGGTTTTCAAACCTATTATTCTGTATCATGCAGTTGTCTTTACACTTCTTCTTCCCTATGCTTAGAATAGCTTTTGCTTATTTCATCAGGCTGTTTTCTACTTACTTTTTTCAGCTTTTGTATATCAGGTATCATTTTCTCAGGGAAGCTGTCCCTGACTTCAGGCTAATTTTGATTAATAAACCAAAATTAATGGTTTGAGCATCTACTATCGGATAAACAAATATAGGGATTCCATTCCCCATTGTGCCATTACCTGTATTTTATAATTTATATATTTTTACATTTGTGTTATCAATATTATAGTACAAAGTTTATTTTACATATAAACATATATCACAGTGAAAAAACAATTTTATATCTACTGCCTATCTTATAGACTACAAAATTTCCAATTGGAGGAAATATACCTGCCTGTTTCCACAATGTCTACTTCATTTCTTGAATAAAGAAGTGGATAAAAAAATGAATAAACAAATGAGCAAACACTCTTGTAAATTTCCAGAATTGATTGGGTGGTAAAGTAGAAGTCCAAGCTTTCTTCCAGTGTCAAGAGTCTGTGACACCCTTCTATTTATGAAATACATTCCTGGGAACTAGTCATTTCCTGGATAAGCAAGTATTGTGGTTAAAGCTACTGATTAAAGCCCTAAAGCCAATGACTAGTGTCATTAGAAGAATAGGAGAAAACTCTGCCAGGTGTGGTGACTCACGCCTGTAATCCCACCACTTTGGAAGGCAGAGGTGAGCAGATCACAAGATGAGCAGTTCAAGACCAGCCTGGCCAACATGGTGAAACCCCATCTCTACTAAAAATATAAAAATTAATCAGGCGTGGTGGCAGTCACCTGTAATCTCAGCTACTCAGGAGGCTTGGGCAGGAGAATCAGTTGAAACCAGGAGGCAGAGGTTGCAGTGAGCTGAGATCACACCACTTTACTCCAGCCTGGGCAAAAGAGCAAAACTCCATCTCAAAAAAAAAAAAAAAAAAAAAAAAAAAAAAAAAAAAAAAAAAAAAAAAGAAAAGAAAAGAAAGGAAGAAAACCCACAGAGATACACACTGGGAGGAAGTCCTTGCATGGTGGAGGCAGAGACTGTAGTGATTCAGGTATAATCTAAGGGAAGCCAAGATTATATTCTCCCTCAGAGCCTTCAAGATGAACCAAACATATCAACCCCTTGACTTTGAACTTTTGACTTCCTCGACTGTGAGATAATAAATTTCTGTTTTATTTGACCACCTCATTTGTGGTAATTTGTTACTGAAGCTCTACGCAACTAAAATATTCTCCATTTCAGCATTTTACATTGAAAACTAAAAAAGTCAAAATAAAATAAAAGGGCATGACTCATTAAATGATCACATGTAGTTTCCATTCAGTCACTGAATCGGTCTTTGTCAGAGAAAATGTGAATATATGTAGCAACAAGTGGTTACACTGAAGCCAAGGCCCATCTACTTTATATGGTAGAATTCAATTTTATTTTGAGATATGCCCTTTTTCTAGATAACCACCCTACCTCACCCCATCATACATGCATACATGCACACACGCACACACACACACACACACACGCACACACACACACACAGTGGACTTCTCTTTGGCCCATTGACTCACTCCTATCAGTCACACTATACACAAAGGCACTGCTCTCTTCATTTTCCTGGAAGATCATGGCCAAAGAGAAGAAGAGGAAAGGCTGCTTGCGGTGTATCAGTCAGGAACTGTTAGCAAAGGGTATGGTAACACCACGTTATTGGAGGAGAGACTGAAAAAGAGCCACTCTATAAATATATGGATAGAATGTAGAGAAACCATAAGAGACAGTATATGAAAAGCAGGGGTAGGTGAAATGGGAAGGAGTGATTACAGGGAACTGGAAAGAGAAGCTCTTCTGGAGATGGCCATGAGACTGGGTGATGGGATCTGCGACATTCAGTTCACGATGCAGCTTGGGATAGCGAGTAGATCTCTAAATACTTTGATGCCACTCTTCACCTTCACTGGCTCAGAGCAAAGGAAAGTCAGTTTCTGGAGACACAGAGCAAAGCGGACTATAGTGAGGAGTAGTGAATAGAGAAGGATAAAAAAAGATACCAGTAAGGGGGAATCTAGTGACAGACCTGCTATTTAATAATTGAAAACTTCATCCAGTTTTGAAGTATTTCTCTCTCACAAGAGTGGGAAAACACTTAACCCACATAGTCATGGACTACTTTGCTTGTGATTCAAATTTAGATTTGTTCACAATTCTAGAGATTCTAATTTGGATTTGTTCTTATTTTCCCGGGGTGCAGTGTAGAGTATACAAGGATGCAACTAGCTGATAAGTAAATTTTATTTGTGGGACACAAAGATTTACTGGAGGAAGAGTGCATGCTGCAGTACTAAGTAAGGGGACATTTTGCTTTTAGCTGCACCTGCAGGCAACCTTGTAACTTTTGCATTTGGGCAGCTGGATGTAAAATGTGCAGATCTGTATTGGGGAGTGAAAACAGAGAACAAAGTAATTGAGTAAAACTAAACAAAACAAAAGATTGATTCAATAATACTAGACAGAAATATTTGGAACAACAATTAATAATTCCCTATTCTGAGAATGTCTAATAGGTTTCAGAGGTAGAAGGACGTCATAAACTTCTTAGAATTTGAACAAAGCTTTGATGGCTAGAGAACCCATCTATTGAACAACAATGAAAAAGGCTTTTTCTTGAATTCCACCCAAATAAAGTCCTTCTGGTCTCTGAAATCAAAGTCAAATAGAAAACAAAACAGAGTAAAGGTCTTAGAGGAGGGACAATGAGCTCAGATTGCACACTCCAGGGCTATTTCTAAAAGCAGGCCCTCTTTCTGAGGAAAGTATGAAATGAGCACAAATATAACCTTTGTGTCCCAATCTTATCCCACACTCCCATTGCCTTCTTAAACACCGTGACCCAACCCATTCTGTTCCCCCACAGGCTTCTCAGAGATTCTATACACATTTTACAAGCTCATCAATGTTACTCCTACTCCTGTGGTATCACCTAGGTTTAATACAAGAAGGGAGCCTGTAGCTCAGGTTATTTCTGCATCTTATCAGGAAGTCTAGGTTTCCTTTTTCTCACTATTTTCATCTGGTATCAAATCATCTCACGTTTTTATTTTTAGACTTATCCAATTAATATTTTAAAATAACTCAGCTTTCTACATGTCATCCCCAAACTGTCTCTTACAAATCAATTGATGCTTCTTTTCTTCATAGAAGTCCTTTATTTGTTAATGTGGTCCGAGATCATAGCTACAAAATATCGCTGAGCAAAGGTCACAAGGCAATTGTCTAGAATTCAGGAAAAAGTAGTAGCAATAGAGCGTTTTGTATTTTATCTCCAGAGAAAAGCAGTTATTGTTTCTAACCAAATATTTTTTTTTTTAATGTTGATGTTGGTACAGTAGAGATCCCTTTGCTGACACTCAATATTCAGTGGCTCTTATAACTTAAGTGACCTTTTTGGTATTTGCTTTTTTTTTTTTTTTTGAGATGGGGTCCCCTAGGCTGGAGTACATTGGCCCAATCTCAGCTTACTGCAACCTCCAACTCCTGGGTTCATGTGATTCTCTTGCCTCAGCCTCCCAAGTATCTGGGATTACAGGTGCTTGCCACCATGCCTGGCTAATTTTTTGGTAATGTTTTAGTAGAGATGGGGTTTCACCAATTGACCAGGCTAGTTTTGAACTCCCGATCTCAAGTGATCTGCCCGAATCGACCTCCTAAAGTGCTAGGATTACAGGCATGAGCTACCACCCCTGGCCTTGCATTTGCTTTTTTCTTATGAACTAGAGGGAAAAATCCAAGAAAATGGTTTGGTCACCAGGATGTCCTTATCCAAGTTTTCTACTGTATTTCTCTTTGGATACTGCAATTTTGCGAGTGTTAGCAGACAATAAAACACAAGCTTTACCACTGATCCCCAAATCTAATATTTTGAAAGCATATAGCTTCTACTTTTTATTGACATTAACTCGTTTCCCTGAAATGTAGCAAGGAACAGACATCAGATCATCTGAAACGACACCTCCATGATCAGAAACAGATTTTCATTCAATCTTCAAGTTTTGGGCAAGTGATTTAATACAATTACCTCAACTAAGTTTTTCTTTCCTAAAGAATAACAACAACAACAAAGCCACCTGTATCAAAAGCAGATATCTAGATTTCTGTGTGAGAAAAGATTAACCACGCATTTTAGAGTAGTCATTGTAAGGGCGCTATGCAAAATTAAGATCACATAAAACTGTAATAGCGGCTATTAATTGCCTGAAGCCTTGCAAATCAGGGAAAGCAATCCTATGCTTGCTAGCCACACTTTATAGCCTCCTCTGTCTGGCTCTTTTACAACTACCATCTTTTGCAAAATGCTTTGTTCCAACTTAAAGAACTGAAGCAGGAATAACTCCTTTTTTCCCCAGCTGGGTTTTGGCAAGTAGATTTTAAGTTACTTGCACGCTAGGGAGCGAAGCACTAATGAAAGCGTATGAAAAGTAATGTACCTAAGGAAAAGGTAAATGATAATAACCAGTGCACAACATTTTATGACTTAGGCTTTTAAAGTGAAAAGCACTTTCTATAACAATAAATGTTCTGTGTTATATAACGTTGCAATAACATACTAAATAACTGAACAATAGTTGTAATTTTTCCTCACTGCAACAAAACGTGTTTGGAATCAGAGGACAGAAATATTCTTTTTCCCTTTACTGTTTAAATTATGTGTGTATTAAGCTTTGACAGATCTTTTAAAAATTTATTGTTAAACCCCAGAAATGAATAATTGAAACTCTGTTGACTCATAACTCATTATTGAACATATTTTGTTTTGTTATTTGTTTTATATGAGACTAGACATAGGTCAGAAAGAAATAATCCCAGAGACTTAGATTTAATTCTTTTTAGAAAGTTGATTATGCTCTACGTGTTGAAAGAAATTTACATAAGACTGTAGACTGGAATTCAGTACCATAAAACCTTTGCTCTGTTTGTTATGTGGAAGACCAGACATAATGAGTTATCACACAACTCCTTTACTCTGCTACTGGAAATAAATAAAAGCTCCGGAAACATATTATTTTATCAAAATACAAACAAAAATAAACAAACAAGCCTAGATCTCTTAGGTCATGCAAAAAGGCATCGGAAGTTCCTTAATATAGCTATCAGTAGGTAAATAATCAGTGTGCTTCCTCCAGTGACATCTAGCTTATTTCACATAAGTTAACCATTTTCTTTTCTTTTTTTTAGTGCAAAGCTACATCTCAATAAATAAATAAATAAATAGCCTTCTAACCCCTAAAAAAAATAATTAAAAAGTTTAAAAAAATTTAAAAAAGTTAACCATTATCTTTACTACTATCTAAACATCAAAGGAAAATGTTATTGTATGAACACATTCATATTTCTCTAATGCAATGGCATGAAAGAGCATTGACCACCCCACTGTATCAACACTCCTCAAACATCAAAGATAAATACATAATTGAATAAAACACCATTGTGCTATGTGAAACACTTCAAGGAATGTCATCTAAGTGTCTCTTACATTTCAATCACTGCTCCTACCTTTCTGTATGGAAATCCTTAATCCACTGTTTCTTCATGTGGTCTGAGATCAGATCTACAAAACATGGCTAAGTTAAGATCACAAGACTATTAAACAGAAGTCAGGAAAAAGTTACAGCAATAGGATCTTTCATTCTTTATCTCCAGAGAAAAGTAACTATTGTTTTTAACCAAACAGGTACTTTAAAAATAAATGTAGTTCTATGATCCAATTAGAAATTTATATACTCTATATTTCTGATGATTTTCTTATCAAGGCAGAGCATCTGTTCCAATAAAGGTTACCAAATCAATCCTCCTGTAGTCACTTTGTCAAAGTTTAAAAAGAATTGCTAAAAAAAAAAGACTGAAAGTTTGGTGTTACTTCATTTTACTTTCTATAAGCATAAAAAAAAGCACAGCTCATGTATCTTTTTCAGTGACATTTAAGGAAGGACTTGCAATGAAGAGATTATAAAAGAAGGCCAGCATATACGTGACACTCTTACTTCTCATGCTTGTAGCAGTCATTGTTAACTAGCCATGCCATTCTTTCCCTCTGAGCCTATACAGAGCTTTCAATCTCTCTTAAACGGCGCTCCAATCAGCTAATATCAACTAGTGAGAGCTGGTATTCAAGATGAAATGTATTTGCTATCTCTTTTCAGGAAGTAAAACTTTCTATTAATCATTTTTTTATACCAGTCAGAAAAGATTCAATCCTTTTTGGCTCTTTGCTTGCTAAAATGATTTTTAATTAAATTCTAGTTCTTAAAATATGTTTACTTTTTGAATAATTTAAAAATGATTATATGTTAAAAATATATGTCTTATGAAGACCACTGCTATGATTCAATAGTATCAGAAGAAGAAAGAGCAAACAATTTTGTACCTGTGCATTGCAAAAGTTTTAAAATATAAAATTCAAAATATTTACAAAGAAATTCCATTATTTTCTTAAATCGCTAATTTCTTAAGGGTTGGGCACATGCTTTAAAAACTTTGACATTAACTTTATCTCAATGTAAATATAAATTTTAATTTGCATTTGAAACATATATGAATTACACTTATTGCCTAAGTTTGTGAAATATGCATTTTTCATTAGTCTTCTTTTGGTAATATTCTATAGGTTCAAACTTGATTTTGGCTCAAAAGTGACCCATTAATCTGATTAAAAATGCAAACTATTATCTCTCTTTCACTGATATGAAGTTGTTACTTGAATATCAAGATAAAATTAAAAGTCACTATTTAAAAATTATATTTACCTAAATGTATCAGCAAATGGGTCTACCAAGTTCATTGATAAGAAAATATCAAATACTTAAGCAGATCCTTTGAGTCCAATTGATCTAAAATCCCATGACTCTGGTTCTTCAATTTAATGCTGACTAGAATGTAATGAGATATATGAGATTTTATACCCTGTGTAATAGTTTTCACGTTGCTAATAAAGACATACCTGAGATTGGGTAATTTATAAAGGAAAGAGGGTTTAATGGACTCACAGTTCCACGTGGCTGGGGAGGCCTCACAATCATGGCAGAAAGTGAAAGGCACAACTTACATGGCAGCCATCAAAAAGAATGAGAGCCAAGCAAAAGGGGTTTCCCCTTACAAAATCATCAGATCTTGTGAGACTTAATTCACTACCACAAGAACAGTATGGGGAAACAGCCTCCATGATTCAATTATCTCCCCCATGTCTCCCTCCCACAACACTTGGGAATAATGGGAGCTACAATTCAAGGTGAGAGTTAGATGGGGACACACTGAAACCATATCACCCTGGTATACTTTTGGAAAGCTGTTAGAAAACTGTAATCTGTATATAAAAGTAACATTACCCTTTGGGTATACTTTATGTAACAATTCTTATTCTAATATTTTCACAGTACCTCATGTTTAGGGCCAACACAATTTAAATAAAATAACTATAGTTATGCTGATAGTATAATCATGGGGTAGTGAGTTTGTTTGTTATTAAAGAAGTAAGAAACAACACATGCTTAAGACCCGCAAAGGTACTGGAGTTTGGATAATATAGCTGTCTGTTAAATTTGAGAAATAGATAAGGAATAACACTTAAGATTTGTTCATCTTGTCAGAATGAGACAAAATTGCTACTAAATCAGGTCCCTGGGAAGCTAGAAATTATGCAAGAATTTATTTCTAGGTTGATACCAATATATACATTAGACAATTCTTAAAAACTTTAAAAACACTGTGCATCTGCAACAAACCTATTTTACATTTGAAATTGTTTTATATCAAGTAAAGGATAAATGCAATTTTAGCACACTATGGTTTCCTTTGAAAAAAACATTTCCTGTGGTTTTTAATGAACAAGATTTGCTTTATCATCACAGGCCTAGGACTTCTTGCCAAACAGAAGAGGAAAACAATGAGAAAGAAGGAAACTTTTGAATAAACACTTCATAAAATAAGAGATAAAAGTGGCTTACAGACATAAAAATGTTCTCAACATGCAAATGTTATATTTAACATTTATACTGTAAAATATCACTTTGTACCCACTACTATGCTTATAGTTTAAAAACTAACAACATCAAATGTTGGTGCAGACGTGGAGCAACTGGAAGTCTCATACATTTCTGGCTGGAATGTAAAATGGCGTAACAATTTTGGAAAACTGATTGGTAGCTTCTTTTGAATGCAGTCATATATTTCTTTAAGACTCTGTAATTCTATTCTTACCAAACTTCCTATGAGTAAGAAAAACAAATGTCCACTTGGAAGAACAAGAGACAGGTTTTTTGTTTGTTTGTTTTTATTTTTTCATGGAAATTAAAGTCAAGTGAGGCTCATTAGCCAGTTCTTCTGAGATTTGTGTAGGCTATACTACTTAAGCAGTCATGTTGATTGGATCTCCCTCATGTTCATCTTCTTTAGTTCTCTGTACACTCACTCCTCATTTCTTTGATGTACACATGAAACACACATTTCTGATTTGAAGCTTGCATTCTCTTTCGTACCTGATGCCTGTCCTTAGGCTGCCCAAAGAACTCTGTGAGTGTGAGCTCTTCTTGTGATCTCTTCCAGCTTCTCAGTGACCACAGTAGTTTGGATTACCCAGCTTCCTGGCCAGGATAATAGGATGACAGATGGAAGAAATTAGCAAAAAATAATTTTGTTCTGCTTTTTCCCCCAACTTTTTACTCTCTCTCTCTCTCCTGCTTTTTAATTTTAAATCTAATTTATCATCACTTTTGCCTTCCCTTTTTTGCTTGCCTCCAGAGCATCTTTTCTCTTCTTATAAAGGTTTTTCTTTTATTTTCTTTCCTTAATTTTTCATTAGTACTATATTTTAACTTAGGCATTTCTTCACTTTGTGGCTATTCCTTTCTCATTATTTCTTCTCTAGCTTCTCCCACCTTTACTTTCTCAGATGATCACATTTCCATAAAAGCTTTGGGTGCTTCCCAGAAGTAAACTCTGAAATAAGGATGTGAGAAAAAACTGTTTTTTTGAGAGTATTAGGGAAGCACCAGCAGGGCAATAGTCTAGTGAGACAGAGAAAGCAAGCAAGCTGGAGCTGTCAAAAAACCAGTTATCGTTAACTGAGGTGCCATCTGGACAGGGACTTCTGGGAGACAAGGGAGAGTATCTCAGAGTAATTTCAACTAAAGGGTGAGGAAGATACTGTATCTATTCACAAACTGCTATTCCTCACTGTTTGGGGGCTGCTCCCAGAAGTATTAACAATCTATCCTACCTCCTAACACTAACACTCCCAGCCTGACCTATGAGTGAGCAGAGCATGCTCCTGTGCACAGGGGACAGAGAGGAGAAGACAAAGTTGCACTTGACATCTGATGGAGAGTACATGAACTTGTTAGGGGGCATTGCAATGCTGGCATATGCCTCTTAAATTCAGCTTTTTATGGTTGAATGTTTACCACTTTATAAATTCACAGGTAACATTTTGAAAATACTTTAGGGACTTGTGGAAATGAGACCAATGCAAGAATAAAAATAGCTCAAGTTTTTATGAGTTTTTTCTGAAATATAAATACCAAAGATATGTTGATATATGTGTTCCTACTTATAAATGTATGCAAATGGTTATTCTGATTTTTCTTTTGTTTTCTTTCACTAATTTTTCATTGGTACTATATTTTAATATAAATTAAATATACAGGTGAATAGAAGTTGCATACAACAATTTTTAAATATTCTTATAATTTTTGAACATGCAATCTAGTTCAGTTGCTTTTCATATTATTTGATTTGCTTTATTCAGTCTTTTGGGGATTTTTTTGGCATGGATACACTTAAAAAACACATAATAATGTTAAATGTTTAAAGTATAAATGGTTCCAGTAGTCTTTCTACTAACACTGCATTCTCCATGAGAGGCTATCACAAGCCAGTATTGTGTTTGTTTGTTTGTTCTTACTAAGATGAAATATAAAATACAATCTAATTGAGTCATTTAAAATTGAGGCTTCAATGAAAGAATTGTCAAATCTCCCTTAGAAGAGCTTTGGCTGCCTAAAAGCAGCTCTCTGTACTATAGGATGTTCAAATTTCAGGAATCTTTCCTCTCCTCAGTAGTACAAACCCCAAGCTAAATTAAAGAGCCCCACATAGACTTAAGAAGTCTTAAGTTTTATCAAAGCAAATATAAATTAGACTGAATGCTAAATCTGATATTTATCAGAGTTTTAGAGAAGACAAGATCATTTCATACTTAGAAGATTGAGATATTCAAATGAAGAATGGCTCAGTTTATAGAACACCTACAAGCAGCATTTTAATCTTTCTATGAGTGATATGGTTTCCTACAATTTGTATAGTGAAGTCTGTGCTTAAAAGTGGGATTTACCCCTTATATTTTAATCCGTAAATGACATCCCTAGTTTGCTTTAATAGGCCTAGAGGTCCTAGTATCCAGTGTTTTTATATTCTTTATATCCAGTGCTGATTCTACCACAGTGCCAGTAAAGATCTTGCAGACACTGGAACAGACGTCTAGCCATAGCAACCCCGAGTCGTAGCGTACCAGCAACCAACTGAAATCAGGTTGCTAATGGCTGTTTTATGAAAAGCAGATTAATAATACATTTCACCACCATTACCCAGACAATTTTCTCCAAGGAAAAAAAATGGCCTAATTTTTCTGGATCTCGTCTTTGGCAACATTTGCCTTTTGGTTCCCTCCTTTGATTATCTGTTTTTTTAAAAAAATATATTATTATTGGCTACAGAATGAAAGAATCCTGTCTTTCAAATGTTTTGAATATGAGATTTCCTAGATTTTGAGTCTGCCATCTTACTCTACAACTTCTTTCAAATGCTCATTTCTCTCTTCCCATCTTGGTGATGATCTCCTCTTTGGATACTCTAGCAGTTTACGGTAAGAAAAGAAAAGGGAGCGTTCAAGGAGATTATTACATTGTGCAACACAGGAGCTCCAGGATCTCTGAGCCCCATTGCAAGCTGAATATTTATTCAATTAATCTTAATTGAAATTAAATATCTCATATATTCTCTAATCACTATGATATAATTGTGAACAAGAATGATAGACATATGGTCATTTAGCTTGCACTCCAGTGAAGTAACAAGGACAAAAATCATTTTTAGTGGGATGGGGAGATTAATGTTTCAAAGAGAAAGTGCAAGTGTTATAATGCAGACCTAATAGGGAGAAGAATTAGAGCACAGTTTTGGAACACACAGCACCCCAATTATGTCAGAGAAGTGGTGAACCATTATTTAGACTCAAACTATATACATTAATTTTGAGATATATTTATTATCTAAAATAGAAATATTTTAATGGGTTATTCAGTTAAAATTTTTCTACACAAAGTCTCTTTGCTTCTTATAATTTCTCCATCATCATATATTTGATTATTTCTGCTTTTAATCTATAAATTTTATGCTGTTCATTATAGTATTATTTTTTCTTGTATCTTTTAAGACATGTTATTAAAAGTATAAAATCACACAAATAGATTATTATTCCTGCTATTTTACCTTAAGTAAAACTAATGACATAAAATATTCCAATATTTTAAATTTAACTGTAATGAAATATTTAATTGAAATTTAGCTGAAATAAAATATTTTCTGATACAAATCAACATTTCAGTTCCTTTGAAAACTCGGGTATCATTTGTTTATGGTAACTAAGGCACATATAAAACTTCTTCCCTTCCAATTTCTATTAAATGTTAAAGAGTGTGTTTATATAATTATTTATTACCCAAATGCACTGAGTACCAGCTAGAAACTGATAAATTCTCTGTGTGTTGACCGTATAGATTATCCCCCAAAATGTCCCCAATTCTCATATGCAGTGATGCAGCAAGATGTAATAGATATTCAGATTTTAATGATTCTTTTCATGCTGTTCTAATATTTATCTAAGCTGTTTTCTGAAGCATTTTAATTTATTATATTTTTTGAACTTATTACATTTGCACCCTGAGGCTAGCTAGTGAAGGATGCCATTTTGAAAATGTAAGAAGTAAATAGAAGTTGAATTGCCAATGCATTTGTTTTCAGATCTTTGGAAATAAAAAGTTGTGAGAGTCCTAAGGAATTATTATGAGAAAATATCTTATTTACCATTCCGCTAATAATACCATAGAATGTGCCAAACTGGCATTAAATATACTCAACACAATATTTCCAAGGTTATCTGCTATCTCAGATGAAGTGTATATTCTAGAAAGAAAACAGTGTTAACCACTGTTATTCTTCAAGTACCTTTCGAGTTTAAATTACTTGAGCATGAGAATTCGTAAAATGCATTGGGATGGCAATATTTAGTTAGTTACTTTTATTTTCAGTAAAAAATTTACTCTGGCTTGTTAAGGAAGGCCATTTTGAAAATTCAGTGTCACCTATATTAATAAACAATTCATAATAACAACTTAAAAATAAATTTGACTTACAGGTTTTATCATTGAGTTGCTGGTAAACGAAATCCTGGAGATAAAAAATTTTTTCTTAAAATTCTCCAATTTTCCTAATTTCTTTAAATGATTAAAATGAGTATATTATAACTCCATACCAAAATAATCCATTTATATTAACATATTTCTGTCTGCAAAGAGAAGCTGGGGACAACTCTAGGTATCACTAAGTGCTACAGAACAAAGAGTAGAGGAAGTAAATCCATGGAGATCAGATCAACTGGTTCTTAATTAGCTTAAAATAATGTTTTTGTTTTAAAAGTAAGATAAAGAAACAAAAATCAAATAGTGATTGCTATCGATTATGGTATTTTGTCCCAGTTTATGTTCTTGTGTAATTAGTAACACCCTCTTTTGCTTTCAACAAAGTTTCCATATCTGGAAAATATAATGATCATTGTATTCATCAACAAGTGTAGATATTTAAAATGAATTGTTACTATCATACTTTTCCATGAACCAAAAAATTAAGTGACATACTTTCTTTTTAATAATTTTTATCAGAAAAGTAATACAGGAAACTGTGATAAATTTAGATAGATTGAAATAAAACTTATTAAAGCAAATTTCTGTACAAATTTTACTTAAATTAGACCCTACTGAGGAATAACATTTTGATTCTAATAGTCAAGTAAGAGACAATGGTATAAAATATTTATGTATATTGAGGAGTCATGGAAGAGGATAGATCTTAAATTAATTGTATATTCATAAAAATTTACATTAGTCTCTTTTTAAGTTTATATTTAAACAGATTCTTTCTGTTTGAATACTTTTTTAAAAAAATTGGATTTAGACTAACTTGCACCTATAAATTATTGTTTGCCTTTAGGGAATTTTGGAAGTTTGTAATTGAGAAAGTATTTATAGAATATCAGATAGACACTGAGGACTTAAGGGCTTTGGCAAAGTTAAGGAAAGATCTAGACTGATACATATACAACCCTAATAGAATTTTGGAAAATGTTCTGATGGTGTCAAGTACTACATGATGGTTTTATTTGTATTTTAAGTTGCAACCTGCTCTTTTCCGGAAGATTGGTATTCCAACATCAATCATTATGAAATAGTTTAATAGGGACAAGGAATAATGACTTGAGATAGTTTTATAACTGCTTGAAGAACAACAAAATACTTATTTGTTGGCCTAGTTGAGATTTGGTTTTAGTTTTTAAAATGACAGGATAAATGGCTCTTCCCTTTTGATGATCACATTTAAAAAGCTCACCATGCCACATAGCAGGCTGGATGCTGGATAGGACAGTGAATTGTAAGGCACTCTGACAAAGGCTCTAGGCTCCTTTAGTTGTAAGATACTCTCTATTTTACTGCATTGAAAACTTTTAATAGATACTCTTAAGGTTTACATTCTCTTGTGATGCCTGAAATTTGGGTGAAAGACTAATTTCATTCTCTAGACAGAATAAAAGAAGATTGCTCCAACTGCTAGAAATAGCTGGAAAAATTTTTTTAGCTCTGCTAGTCAGGAAAAGAATATGAGGAAATTCATCCCAATAATGCATGAAAAAGTTATTTGACATACCATAAAAATAATACAAGGATATTTGAAAAGAGTTAATTATAGAAATATAAACAAGATGGCTTCATGTCATGATTGGGGTAATAAAAAATTAGCATAGAGATTCTGCTTCCAGACAAGATGGAGTAGCAGAAATTGTTTTTGTCCTCCTGTGTAAAAAGAACAAAAAGGCTGTAAAAAATAAAATGAAGTTTTCAATACATTGTACATCAGACAAGATAGAGTCATACCTGAGAGAGAAAAAAAAAAATGAGCTGACCCCTATATTTGCCTCAGTTTATTGTCTGAAGAATTTGAATACCATGCACCAGGGAATAGAAACCCAGCTGGAGCCCAGTGATATCCCTGAGATGCAGAAACAGAGTTGGGAGTCTGATAAGCCAAGATAAATAGAGTTTGCAGGGCAGAGTTTCAGAGAGGAAAAATTGTGTGGAAAGAAAACTCACAGATCAGCAGAAGGCCTACTCTAGTTTTTACCTGAGGACTGATCAGCACAAGCAAGTGAGGAAACTATCCAAGGTACAGGAAAGAACCACTTAAATGTTGGGAGGGAAAAATCCCTGAAACTCACACATAGTTGGAATAATTCATTTTCCCACTAGCCAGAGTTAAATCCTTCAAAATTCATGGGACATTGGGTAGAGGATTGAAAATTAGCCATGAAAATTAGCCCTATATTGTGTTCCTCTGGTATTACCTTAAAAATGTCTAAAAGCAACACTGAAAAGAATCGAATTGATTTTGGCAACTTAAACTACTGAAAGCAAAAATGAAGTATATTTCTAGCAATTTAAAAAATTGAGTGTACAATATTGTAAAATATACAATGTTTAGCATCCAATGAAAAGTTACAAGGCATGAAAAAACAATTTTTAAAAAACAGACTTGTAATGGTAAGAATAAGAAATCAATATAAAAAGATGCCAAAATAAAAACAAAGTGCGAATTTGTAGAAAACGATATTAAGACAATTCTACAACTAGATTTTATATGTTCAAGAAGCTAGATGAAACTTGAACATAAGCAGATATGTAACAGATATAATAAAAAGCCAATCTAAATTTTGGCCTAAAAACTACATTTGTAATTAAAAAAAAAACCTCACCAATGAGATTAATAGCAGACAGAGACTACAGCAGATAGGCTACATAAAACTAGTGAACTCAAAGATCCATAAACAAAAACTAATCAAAATAAAATACAGAAAGAAAACATGAAATAAACAAAATAAATGAGACATGAGTGAGCTATGGGACAACTTTCAGCTACCTATTATATTTCTAAGTGGAGACCATGAGGAGAAAAAGTATAGTTTTTTTTCAATAAAGAATTAATATACTGTAAATATGATGAAATCTGTGAACTCACAGATTTGAGATGTCATCATACTCCAAATAAAAAACATGAAGAAAACTATACCAGGGCACATCGTAAGCAAATTATTTAAAAGTAGTGATATAAAAAATCTTAAAAGCTGCCAAAGATAAAAGACATGTTACATGTAGAGAAACAAATATAAGGAAGACAGATTTCTCATCAGAAACAGCTGAAGCCAAAAGATGTTGAAGTAATATATTTAGAGTACTGAAAGGAAACAGTTAAGTTTATAATTCTGTAAGTGGCAAAAACACCTTTCAAAAACGGAGGCAAAATAAAAACTTTTTCAAATAATCTATAGATAAAAGCATTCATCACCAGTGGACCTTTACCTTAACAATTATTAAAAAAATTCCTTCAGGAATATGTGAAATGATACCAAATGAAAATATTGAATCCACAAAAAAGATAGAAGAAACTAGCAATAGTAACCATATGGGTAAGTCTAATTTTAAATAAAATGTTTAAATTTCTTTAAAAGATTATTCATTAAATATTCACCAAGATAAGCCATATTTTGGGTCATAAAACAAATTTCATTAGGTTCAAGAAAATTGAAGTCACACAGAATACTTTTATTGTAATTGAATGCAGAAATAGATTTAAAGGAAAGTATATTACCTCACAATCAATTAAGACTCATTACAAGAATGCAAGTCTTCTTCAACATACAATAATCAATGTAAAGGACCATATTGGAAGATTAACATGAAAAACATATCTTTATATCAACAGTTGCAAAAAAAGCATTGACAAAGTTCAGTCACCACTCAGTGTAAGTAGGAATAAAAGGGAACTTCCTTACATCATTAAAAGACAAATACAAAATACCTTCAGCTAACATCATACTTAATGGTGAAAGACTCAACTTTTGTCTTATAAGATAGAGAATAGGTTAATGATATCCTCTCTCACCCCTCCTATTCAACATCATACTGGAAATCTTAGCTAGTAAAATAAATTTTACAAAGAAAAGAAAAGGCATGCTAATTAGAAAGAAGGAAATAAACTGATTTTATTTGCAAATAATACGATTTTCCTTGTAGAAACTGCTCACAAATCACTGCCAAAAAAATATCCTGGACTAATAAATGAATTTAGGAATGTCTCAGGAGTTAAGTTTAATACACGAGCCCATTTCTTTCCTATATAACAGCAATTAAAAAATTGAAGTAAAAATACCATTTATAATTGAAATAAAGCAGACCAAGCATGATAGCTCACATTTGTAATCTCAATGCTTTGGGAGACTATGACAGGAGGATCATTTGATGCTAGAAGTTCAAGATCAGCCTGGGCAACATAGTGAGACATTATTTCTATGGAAAAAAAATTAGTCTAGCATTGTGACTCATGCTTGTAATCCTGGCTACTTGGGAGGCTGAGGTAGGACAATCACTTGAGCCCAGGAGTTTGAAGCTGCAATGAGATGTGATTGGACCATTGTACAACAATCTAGATGACAGAGGAATACTCCGTCTCTAAAATATTTACTGTAATGCTTGGGAGACTGATTTGAGTAATAACAAAACTCTGGTCTCCTACACAGCCTCTCCTGCACAGCTGGCTCTGCGTCAATTACTCTTTCTCCATTGCAATTCCCCTGCCTTGATATGTTGATTCTGCCTAGGCAGCAGGCAAGGTAAATCCATTGGGTGGTTACAAAAGAATAATAAATAAGTGGCATCCAAATGAGAAACAAAGAGGTACAAGTATCTCAATTTTTAGATGGAATAACCTATACATAAAAAATTCCAAGGAATCCACAAGAAAACTACTAGAGCTAATAAAGAAATTTAGGAAAATTTCAGGATACAAGAAAAATTGGCTGTGATTTTATATACCAAAATAAACAATTAAAAAAATTTTAGGTGGTTTAATTTGCAATAGCATGTAGGAGAATAAAATATGTAGGAACAAATTTAACAAAGTTATTAAAAGGACTTGTACAATGACAATAGAAAACATTACAGAAAGAATTTTTTTAACTAAATAAATGGAAAAATATTCTCAATGTTAGTGAGAATTGACATTGTTAAGATTTCAATACTATCCAAAGTAATCTGCAGAATTAATACAATCCCTATTGAAATCACAAGCCCGTTTTTACAAAAATGAAAAATCTATCCTTAAATTTATATGCAATTGCAATGGACCTGCTATGGTGTAAAAGTGTCCCCTCTAAAACTTAGATGTTACCAGTGTGATAACATAAGAGGTGGGGCTTTTAAGGATGGTTAGGCCATGAGGGCTCCTCCTTTGTGAATGAGTTTAAAGCCAAATAAGATTTCATGCAGCCTTTGATCCTCTTACCCTTCCACCTTCTGCCATGTGAGTATGTGGTGTTTCTCCCCTCCAAATAATGGAGCTTCTAGGCACCATCTCAGAAGGAGAGAGCAGCCCCCCTACAAGATCACCAGACATTACCAGTGCCTTGATCTTGGACTTTCCAGCTTCCAGAACTGTGAGAAATAAATTTCTATTCTTTATGCATTATCCAGTCTATGCTTTTCTGATATAGCAGCACAAACAGACTAAGAATAGTCCAAATAATCTTGAAGAACAAAGTGATAGGACACATATTACCTGATTTTAAAACTCGCTGTAGTAATCAAAACCATGTGGTAGTAGCATTTGGCTAGATATATAGAGCAATCAAGTAGAATTCAGAATCCAAAAAGCTGTGTATCTGTGGCCAATCGATTTAAAACAATGCCAAGTCCAATCAACGGGAAAAGGACAATGTTTTTAACAAATTGTGTTGGGATAACTGTATGTCCATATTCAAAAAAATGAAGTTGGACTTTTATATCATGCAAAATGAACTCAAAATGGATCAAAGACCTTAAATGTAAGAGCTAAAACTATAAAACTTTTGAGAACATAGTAGAAAAGCTTTGTGACATATGATTTGGCAAAGGTAGCTTAAATACGACACAAAAGGCACAGGCAACAATAACAAGCAAGTAATAATAGGGTCTTGCTTTATTTTCATTAAGCTGAAATATACATTAATAAGTTTTATAAAAAGTTCAGAAATTTAAGAATTTCTTCTGTATAAAGAGCTAAACTTACTGTCTAATTAGCTTAGGTTTTCCCTTTAAGTGAATTTGAAGTGAAGACTTTGCTGTTCATTGGGAGTGTGTCATCCTGGAAGTTTCTCCAGTCTTGACCTGGATCTATCTACAGTATTGACCTGAACCTTAAATTCCTTGCTCTCACCACATACAGGACCCTCTCTCATTTTTCTCAGACCAACAAAATCCTAAAACCTTTTTGGTAAAAATTCCATGATTTCTGCAGTGGTTGAAATACCACCACTATCTAATTCCAAAGCATTTCTATCACTCTAGAATAAAACCTCCTGATGTAGTTTCTTCCCATTTTCTATCCTCTTTATGTACAGATTAATCTATTCTAGATATTTCATATAAATGTTAACTATACAATTGGTAACCTTTTGTGTCTGGCTTCTTCCAATTAGCATAATGTTATTAAGGTTCATTCATATTACAGCATGTATCAGTACTCCATTCCTTTTTATGATTGAATAATATTGTATAGATACACCACAATTCATTTATCCATTCATTCGTTGATGGGTATTTGTGTTGGTTCTGCTTTCAGCTAATGTTAATAATGCTGGTATGAACATATATGTACATGTACTTGTTTCAGTACCTGTTTTTAATTATTTGGGGTAAATAACTGGTAATGGAATTGTAGTATCATATAGTAGTTCTACATTTAACTTTTTGAGAAATTGTCTAACTGCCAAACTACTTGCTACAGTGGCTCAACAATTTTACATTTCTACCAGTAATGTATGAAAATTGCAATTTCTGTACATATGAGCCAATGCTGCTTATTATTATTATTATTATTGTTATTAGGGTCATCAAACTGCGTGTTAAGATGTCTCTTACTGTGATTTTGATTTCTATTTCTTAATGACTAATGATGTTGAGCATCTCTTTCATGTGCTTTCTGGCCATTTGCATAACTCCTTTGAAGATGTTTATTCAAATTTTTTCGCCATTTTTAACTGGATTACTTATCTTTTATGAAGCTTTGAAAGCTCTTTTATAAGTACAAATCTCTTAACAGGTATATGAAGTCATGCAGATTTACACTTACCTCTATTTTTCTTCTAATAGTTTTAGGCTTTATATGTAAGTCTTGTACCCATTGAGTGAATTTTTATATATAGTATGAGGTAAAGAACTTTAGATGTTTCCTTTTTGGGCAGTGGGCTGATTGTCTCAGCACTATTTGTTGAAAATGTTTCTCATGGAATTATATTTGCTACCCTCACTGAAAATCAGTTGACTATAGATAAAAGGACTTATTTCTGGACTCTCAATTCCATTCCATTGATCTGCATTTTTATCATTATGCCAGTGCAACACTATCTTGATTACTGTAGGTTTCCTGTGTATAACTTTGAGATCATGAAGTGTAAGCCTTCCATTGCTGTTCTTTTTCAAGATTACTTTTGATTTTCTTGTTACATTCTAACAATGTGGATTTCAGAATCAACTTGAAGATTCCTACAAAAAAAAAAAAAAAAAAAACTAGGACTCTGTTAGATATTACATAGAGTCTGTAGATTAATTTGAAGTGTTTTGCCATTTTAACAAAGTTAAGTCTTCTGATCTGTGATTAGGTACTTTCTTATTTATTTAAAAGTTATTTAAATTATTTCATCAATGTTTTGTTCTTTTCAGAGTTTAAATTTTGAACCTCTTTGCTAAATTTATTCCTATGTATTTTACCCTCACTTGTCCTACTATAAATGAAATTGTTTTCTTAATTTTAGGATTGTTCACTGCAAGTATGTAGTAATACAATTAATTTTTGTATATTTATCTTATATCTTATAATAATCATATCTTATATAAGATTATATTTTATAATCTTTGTATATAATTTCTTTTGTATATTATATCCTATAATATTGTTGAACTTATTAATTCTAATAGTTTTTCAGTTGGTTCCTTAGAATTTTTTATATGTAAGATTATGTAATTTACAAATAGAGCTAGTTTTACATGTTTCTTTCCAATGGAAAGCATTTTATTTACATTCTTGCTTAATTGCTCTGACTAGAAACTCTAGTACAATGTTGATAAAAGTGGCAAGAATAGACATCCTTGTATTTTTTTGATCTTAGGAGGAAAGCATTCATTTTCTCCCAATTAAGTATGGCATTAGCTTTAGTTTTGTTTGTTTTATGTAGATGTGCTTTATTAGGTTAAAGAAATTTCCTTCAATTCCCAGTCTCTTTGGTGTTTTGGTCCCAAAAGAGTGTTGTCTTCTTCATGCATTTTCTGAATCTATTAAGACAATTGTGTGGCTTTTGTTTGTTTGTTTGGTGTATCATGTTAGTGATTGCTGAATGTTATCAACCTTGCATTCCTTGACTAATATGCCACTTGGTTACAGTGCATATTTATATGTTGTTGAATTTGGTTTGCTAGTATTTTGTGAGAACTTTTACATCTACATTATTAAGAGAAGTGTATCTTTAGTTTTCTTATAATGTCTTTAGTTTCAGTATCAGGATATCAACATCATAGAATGTATTTGGACATGCTCCCTACTGTTCTATTTTTGGAAGAGTTTGTGAAGAGTTGGTATTAGTTCTTCCTTTAATCTTTATCCCATTGCCTTCTGGCCTCCACTCATTCTGCTAAAAAAAAAAATCAAGTACACTGATGATAACTAGTTATTTTTCTTTTCAGATTATAAGATTTACTCCCTGTAATATGTCTGTCTGTGTATCTCTTTGCATTTATCCTATTTGGAGTTCATTGAGGTTCCTACATGTATAGATTAGCCATATGGTTTCTCAAATATGTTCTCTGTCCCTCTTTTCTCTTTCTCCTCTCCTGGTACTACCATGACATGTATGTTGGTATGCTTTATCCTGTCCTACATTTCTCTGAGTCTGTTTATTATCATTATTTTCTCTGTTTTTTTGGATTATATTACCTCTATCAATCTATCTTCAAGTTCACTAATCTTTCTTTACCCAGTTCAAATCTACTGAGTCTTTCTAATACATTTTTTAAGTTACTGCATTTTCAAACTCCACAATTTTTGTGTCTTCTTCTCATACATTTGATCTCATTTTTGATACTATTTGATGCAACATTGACATTATTCTTTCATTTTCTTCTTTGCTTATATTTTCTTTTAATTCTTTGGACATAGTAACAAGGATGACTTTGAAGTCTTTGTTAAAACTGACATCTGGTGCCACTCACAGGAAGTTTCTGTTGACTACTGTTTTTCTAAGGCAGAGATTTTACTTGTTTCTTTGAATGTCTCATAACTTTTTGTTAGAAACTAGACATTTTAGTTAATATATTGTAACAACTTGGCACTGGGTTCTACCCTGGAGCTTGTCTACGTGTTTAGTTACTGGCTGAACTATTTCAATAAAGTCTATTAACAACATTCTTCTTTATCCCATCTTGATTGTTAGAAGCCTCTGATATTGGTTTGCAGGGAGCACAGTCTTTGATATGTTCACAGTCACCATGAGATGATTGTGATTTTAGAAGGGCTCTTTTTTATTACTTCTTTCATTAATGATGCCCATCTCTTAAGCTCCACTAATTCCTGGCTGATTGCTCTATTTTTCTGAACAATCCTATGGGACAAAAATTATTCCCAGATAAATCCAATCAAATTCAGACTCTTGTGATGCTAGCCTTTGAGATTTATTTCAACACCAGGGGGCATCTTGACAGCTGTCTCTTTCTCCATTTCTCTCAGCCAAACTACATGTAAGCATTTACTTCCAATAAATCTATCAATCTTCTCCCAATTACCTTCTGCTAAATATCTTACATTTAAGAAACATTAAGTGCAAAGGACAGTCACTCACAAAAAAAAGATTATGCAGCTCAATATGTCAATACTGTCACTGTTCAGAAATCCTGATCTATCAACTTTTGCATTGTCATTTCATGTAGTTTTTAGTGGTTCCTCTGCTAATATGTAATACATACATAGAATATGTTTAAAACTTATCACAACACACTAGTATCAGCATTTTGCCACTTCAAGTAGAGTATTAAAAGCTTTTCATATTTTAGATCCCTTTACAGTCTTTTTTTATGATATGGCAGTCTCACATATTATCTCTCTATAAGCCACAGCAGATAATTTATAAATTTTCTTTTATCTGTAAACACAATTTAAAATACTTAACAGGAGAAGAATAGTGCTTTTAAAAAATTATCAATGTTCTAAATTTCTTCTCATTTTTTTTTCTGTCCAAAAACATCCTTTAGCTATTCTTTTAGAGGAGTTGATAAATTATCTTAATTTTTCTGCATTAGAGAAGGTCTTTATTCCATATTAATTCTGAAGAAAATTTTTGCTAAATATTAAATTCTGTATTGACAGTTATTTTCCCAGCATTTGAATACGCTCTGCCATTTTCTACTGGTCTCCATGGTCTCTGATAAAAAATATTCAACATTTTTCTTTGTCTTTAGTTTTTATAAATTCATACATTTTTATAATTTGATTATGATGTGTCAGGAGGGGTAGATTTCTTTTGTTCAGGGTTCTTTTCTTGAATCTGGAGATTTATGTCATTTCCTAAATAAGGAATGCTTTCAGCAGTATCTTTTCAAATATTTTTTCAAACCCACACTGTGAATCTTCTCTTTTTAGGTCTCAGGTAACATCATGTTAGACCTTTTATTATTGTCTCAGAGGTCTTGAACATTCTGTTTGTTTTTTTCTTTCAATCAATTTATCTCTGTTACTCACATTGAGTACTCTTAATTGATCTATCCTCCATTTCACTATTTCCTCTGTCATCTCAATTCTACTATTGATTTCATCCTGTGAGGCATTTTCTTTCTCTTTTTTTTTTCGTTTTTCTTTTTTTGATTATTGTATTGAAATTCCCGTTTTTCTTATATTTTCTATTTCCTTGATAATACTTTATTTTTTATTTGTTTTAAATGTGTTTATAATTGGTTGCTAGAGAAATTTAATTATAACTAGTTTAAATTCCTTGTTTGATAATTTGTGTTTACATGGTGTTTGGGTCTGTTAATTGTCTTTTCTCATTTGATTTGGGATTTTCCTGATTCTTGGCATAACGAGTAATTTTGAATTGCATGTGGTAGATTATAAGTATGTTATAAGATTCTCTTTTCCATTTAAATATTCTATCAGGCAGTAGACAGAACACACATCATGATCACTTTAGTAGGTTAGTAGATTGTTCAAATGGAAGTTTAGTTTTTCAAGCCTTTACCGTGTTATTCTAGTCTGTCCATTTGTATTCTACCCAGGCTATAATTTCAGACCTGAGTAGTATTCCACACTGAAGTTCAGTTATCAAACATTTGCTATGCTGTTTCTGGCTTTCACAAATGAGCTGCTTAGAGTTCTGTCCAGGATTTCATACAGAGATTTGGAAAATCACTTTATGTAACCCTGTTCTCTCCATGGTCCTTCTTCCACTGTCTAGTTGCGAGGGGAGAGGGCATCACTGCCTCATTATTTGGGACAAGAATAGAAGTCCGGCTCTGCCTATAGTCTCCAAACTTGTGGTTCCCAGTGGGGAAGAAAAGTGGTGCCACTATGATGCTGCAGGGATGGGATGGGGCAGGGCCCTGCTTTTGTTTCCAGTGGCTTAGTGTGAGAAGGGAAGGGCTGGGGCCGTGACTTTTTAGATTGCTCACTTGGAATAAAGCAGGTATAGTTAGGATGTTTCTGTCTTGCTTAGATGCCCTTTTCACCATCCTTTGGCTAGAAAAGAGGCTTCTCGGACTTTTTATTTGTGCCTATTTTTGTTTCCCGATTGCAGGCGGAATTAAAACAAACAAAAGCAAAAAAGAAAAACTCAGATAACTCACTACTAGGCCATTCCTCAGGTTCTGCAGGCTCTAGCTGATTGCCTTCTCCCACAGTGCCCATCTTTCTGCCTTATCTCAGGAATTAAAATATTGTTTCTTCAGCAATTACAGAAATAATATGTTGATAAAGAGCATTATCAAATTGTTAAAACTGAATGTCTATCTCTGAAATTTTAGAATGTAGATAATTCTTCCCATATTATATACTTATGAGTTATTTTCATCTTTATTCTGACCATATAACATATTTATATTTGGGAAAAATAAATATTAAAAATAAATGCAAATTTAAAATAGAAAATAAGTGACCTTTCAAATGAGATAAAGGCTGGATATTTCCAAGACAATTATTTACACAGATATTTTTTATTTCTCTTCAGGCCAGCAGTGGGATACAACTTGGTTTTGATTTCTGATTTCTTAAGAAGATATAAATTTTATTATAATTTTAAGATTTAATTATTACACCTTTATTTGCTAAATATACAGTGTTTTGCACTTAGTAATTAATGCAGCCAATTCAGAGATTTGACTCTAAGATAAATATTAATAACCAAAATGGAATAGTCAGTCAATATGAGTGTGTACATATAGATCCAATATGTGTGAATGTTCTAACTCAGTTCAACAAACATTTATTGAATTTACTTTATTGAATTTTAATGTAAATGTACAAAACAAATATTTATAACCTATGCAAATAGCAATGAAATACATTTCTGTCAAAAATTATGCAAGTGATCATTGTAAAAAATAGCTGAGAGTAAATTGATCAGAAAACAAAGAGTGAAATTTTCATTTCTGGGAACTTTCATTAAGAAAGAGTTACTTTTTATTGAAGATTTTCAATATCGAGAAATGTTGAAATTGCACTTCTTAAAATTAAACAGCGCTAATTAATAATAATGTATGTATTGCTTTCCATTAATGCAGGCATCATCACCATTTAAATATAGAGGCTCATCATCATTTTCAAATGTCCATCAAAGGACAAAAATTTGGATTATTACTATGAGCTCCTTACTAAAATAATTTGTCTTAAAACCACCATTATAATATTCAGAGGTAACTTTACCTGGCATCCTTATCTTTTCCTGGAATTAATAGGAATAATTTTTGTTTGCCTGACTTAATTTCTCATCACAATCATTGATTAGTTTTATGATTTCTGTCTGTCAAAGAAGTAATACAAAAAATATCCTTTACAATGCATTGTTTCTCTTCCTTATAATTCAGAATCAACAAAATGCTAATGGTATTAGCATTTGTGATACTTACCATTAATAAAGATTTATGCATATTTTAAACTTAGTGACTCCATCAGATCTATTACCCTTGAGTCAGCTGTGTTAGAACTAATGTGTCTTGCATTAGCTTTGGAACTCTACAGAACATAACTAGGTGCTTTATAGTTTTATGTCTTACATGTAAATCTTCAATCCATCTTAAGTTAATTTTTGTAGGTGGTGAATGGCAGGGGTCCAGGTTTAATATTCTGTATATGGCTAGCCAGTTAACCCAGCATCATTCATTGCTTCAGGTGTACTTTCCTTATTGCTTGTTATTGTTGACTTCATGATTTGTGTAGCCTTATTTCTGGGCTCTCTATCCTGTTCCATTGGTCTAAATGTGTTTCTTTTCATCCCTCTCTCTTAGCATGCCAGTTTCTTTTAACAAATCATCTCTCATAGCCCTCTGCCAGCCCTGCTTACATATAGAAGTGATCACAAGAGTCACATAGGATCCACATGAGATCATTCCCAGTTTTATATACAAAGGTTTGGAAAAACAGAAAGTTTTCCTCTAGGATTGATGAGACCTGAGGTGGTGAGAGAGGGACCTATTAGCAACCATCTTTCTTGCTATGTGGTAACTTCTTGGCATTAAGAAAAAAAAAAGAAAATAAAATAAAAAGTTAGATGTAACAAGATGAGGTTTGAGATAGAAAAAGAAGTGATCTGATCCATTTTTTAGTTTTTACAAGTCTGCTGGGAGCCAGCTTTGCTCTGGATTTTCTAGTTATTTGGACCAGCAAATTCCCTTTATATTTAAGCAAGTTAGATTGGATTCCAGTCATGTATTCCTGCAGGATGTTAGGAGATCAAACTTAGGATAAGGTCTGAGTCAAAACCAAGGACCACAAGTGAATGAAATTTCTAATATGTAGTCTCCTGAAATCAAACAAATTAGTTTATCTTTTAGTGAACAACAAGCAGAGACCCATGATTTTCAGACTGGAACAGAATCCCCAGGTCATAATTTTGCCTGAAGGTGTGGATTAATAGAGCAGTGCACACCCCAGAAAAAAAAATTCTCTTCCATTTTCAAGGATAAAAATCCTTTCTTCAGAAGAAGAAACAACTTCAGTCAACCCTACCTAACCCTGGATTCCCATGTGTGGATTCAACTATGTGTTGTAATTGTTAAGAGTAATATATATAAACTATAGTTCAAAAATATATGAAAAAGAAAAATAATACATATAAAAATACAGTATAACTACTGTTTACATGACATGTGCATTTGTATTAGATATTATAAGTAATATAAAGATTATTTAAAACATATCAGAGGAAGTGAACATGTTATATACAAATACTATACCATTTTATATAAGGGATTTGAGCATAGATAGATTTTGGTGTCCTCAGGGGTTCTGGAACCAATCCCCTGTGGATTTTGGGAGACAACTGTAAAAACTGGATAGGAAATCTATGCTGCCACAAGAGCAAGTTCTTATTATCCCCACCCCACAATGTGCTTTTTATCCTTTGCTTTTCCCAATGGTAGAAACTTAACTGCTGATTTCCTCCTTTCTCTTTACCATTGTATATCATTCATACAGGCATGGTTACATTTTTCGTCATAGTCTAAGTTTATGATCATGAATAGCCACATTCAGGCCAAAGCACATTTCCCAAAAATAGTGAATTATGGTCTGGATGGAAAAATAGACATGATTTGGATTATTTCCTTCTAAGAAGGAAAAATATGTTCAGTATTACCTGAAATATTTGCATTATGATAGGCAGAAATATCTTTATGTATAAAAGAAAAACTTATTATATAGAGAGGAAAAAATGGTACATATGATTTGGGCAACCAAGGTAAATGTATTTACTGTGAAAAAGTGTTCCAGTATCATTTCACTTGGTCTTTCTTGCAATTTAAATCATGGAATGATAGATACTTAAGGATTATCAATATTTTAATTGGCTTAAGATCAAGCCTGTCTTCTTGTAACAAAATTTTAGCTACTGAAGTTTCCATAAAATGTTCGTGTAGTTTGGATATGTGTCCTCTCTAAATCTCATGCTGAAGCATAATCCCCAGTGTTGGAGGTGGGGCCTAGTGGGCGGTGTTTTAGATCCCATATGGCCTGGCACTGTCCTCACCCCAGTGGGTGAGTTCTCCCAAGATATGGCTGTTTAAGAAGGTGTGGCATCTTCTCTCTCACTGGCTCCCACTCTTGCCATGTGATATACTGCTTTCCCCCTTTGCTTTCTACCACAAGTATTAGCTTTCTGAGACCTTGTCAGAAGCCAAGAAGGTGTCTGGCACCATGCTTCCTGTACATCCTAATACATCAAAAGCCATTAAACCTCTTTTCACTATAAATTACCCAGTCTCAGATATTTCTTTATAGCAATGCAAGAACAGCCTAGCCCACATGTATTGCCCAGGTCGTCAAATATTAATGTGTGCTTAGTACGATGCCTCACAACTACAAAGCTCTTCATAAATATTTATTGAGTAACTGGTCAATCATCTTGTGCGTGGAGTTTAGATATATTTTACTAAATGTTATCATCATGGTTATTCATTCATTTATTTAACATGCATAGAGTCTTATTTAACTCTTTAGGTTCCAGAGATAAAGAGAGAAATAACATACTTTGTCCTTAAGGATATCTGAAGATCTGGGAAGTCGAAGAGTAAGATATATAAATGTATTTTGCAATATGCAGTATTAAGTAGATTAATACAGATATGAACAGAGTGTCATAGGAGCATGGTGTTTTAGAAAGAACAATTGTTTTAGTTTCCTATTGCTGTTGTGACAAAGTATCAAAATTTTAGAGGCTTAAAGCAATGTAAATGTATTCTTTTACAGTGCTGAATGTCAGAGTCTGAAATCAAGGTGTTAGCATGGGTGCATTCTTCTGCAGCCCTTTTGAAAGAATTTATTTCCTTGTTATCTCCATCTTTCAGACCCGTCTGCATTCCTCAACTCATGGCCTCTTCCTTATATCACGCTCACTTTTTATTTCTATGATCACATCTTCTATTGCTGCATTGGGCCCATGCAACTAACCTAGGATAATCTCACTGTCTCCAGATCCTTAACCACTTCTGCAAAGTCTGTTTTACCATGTAAGGTAACATATTCACAGGATCTAGGGTACAGGACATGGCCATTCTCGGGGTGCTATTATTCAGCCCACCACAGCGCTTAACTGAATTTTATTCTAGATTCAGCCAGTAATGAACTATGTGACCTGGAGTAAGACATGTTATGCTATTGGGCCTCAATTTCCTAAACTGTAAAATTAAGGGGCAGGTGAATATGATCCCTAAATGTATTTCATCTCTTTTTATGCTTTATAAGCATAGTATCAAGAACCATAGTATATGATGTTAAAGATCTGACTCCTGAAATACAAAAACATAGTCCCACAAGAAATCAGTCTTGTCAATTAGGGTTCCTTCAGCTTGGAAGCAATTGTTGGTGTTCTACTGCACCACATCAATATTCATTTCTTTTGCATATATCTAAATAGTTCTCCCCCATAAAGAAAGCAAAAAAAAAAAAAAAATACAACTTCTATTCTTTCTATATCTTCCCTTGATGACAGCTCTGGTCTTTCTAGAAACACCTAGAAAGTTCTGAGGAATATTTGAAATGGTTTCCATCACCTTGTCTGTAACTAAGATAGAAAGTGGGTTGGAGTTGTTGCTCTAATTTACGTCTATGATTCATCTTTACCTTTTGTGGTCCTTTTGTTAAATCCAGGGTAAGTTATCTAAGAATATTTAATTAGCATAAATTCAAGTTTTTCCTGACTTTTAAAATTTTTATTAGATATGCCTTTAGAAATATAATGAATAAAAAATAGTGTGCAATAATCTTATTTGAGTCCCAAATAATAGTGTTAGATATCTCTGCATTTCTTAGGATCCATGTCAGCTTTGCATATGACATTTCTTTCTAGGTCTTTCCAGAAAACAATTTGTAATTAAACTGTGTCATATCCTCATTTTATTGGTGAACATATATTTGTGTCAGTGTTAGACTTTCACCAACTGTAGGGAAGCTTAATGTTTCAGAGAGAAGATAAAATAATTTTTAAAAAATGCTGGATCCTCCAAGAAACTTTAGGAATTGTGTAGTTTAACATGTTGTCACTGGCACATGAGTTACTAGGACAGGGGTTACAAACCTCATCCTTCTAGTTCTATATGTGGTCTCTATACTTTTTTAGGAGCTAATCTTGATTAGGTATAGGAGAAACTGCCCCTTCCTCTTAGAAGTTTCAGACAAGATTTTCAATCAGTGTAGATTTTTACATATCTAACTTCCTGAACACATGTGTTAAGCCTTCTCCTATAATACCCTATGTCAATCCTACATTAATATGCATTTTACTCTAGTATTAAAATGCCTGCTTAAAAAGTTGTGCCTGCAGTAGACAGGGACAGATACCACTTAAAATTCTGTTTCTCACATCTTGATCAAAACACATGACCTTTCTTGACATCAGTTTTCTCACCCATAGAATGAGGTTAGAATAATGAACTTTGAAGGGACTCCTGATTCTGAAATTCAAGGACTCACATTTCCTACCCTTTAAGTTACCTACTTTGCCAGCTTAATTGCCGATCTAGTTATAGAATTCTCTAAATTTATCACCTTTTCAGTTTTATTCAGAAGACTACATCATCATTTTTGAATAGCATAATGCTTCCACTTAAGTTCAAAGGTGAAAGAATATGGATACATCCTTGAAATACAGGAAGAAAATACCAGATTGTGTATCTTAATCTGAAACTCTATTTTTTTTAAACACAGAGAAGATACCTGATATATTAGTTAAAATATCATAATAATCAGTTCCTTTTATCAGGGGTATAAGCAATTGAGTAGAAAAAATTGAATTTCTTCTCTTTTATTTTCATATGAAGGGGCATGTTTCAGTAATCTTACATAGATCTATCACCATGGGTCCTGTATTTTAATTGCTACTGCATTTCTAGGACTTAGCACTAAGTATCTAGATCAAACAAGTAATCAGTGAACGTTAGATAAAATAGATATTAATAGACTTGCCAGGTAAAGAGAGCTAGGAAAAACAAGGACATTTTGTTACAAAATTATCTAACATTATGAGTGCTAGATACATCAATTTAAAGCTATAAAAATCTTAAAAAGTATTCTACTCTGAATTCTTCCCTTTGCATAGAATGGAGCTGAAGTAGAGGCAAATAGAATGCTGACACAAAGATACTCATTTAATAGAAGCACTTAAATTAAAATCCAGATTTCCTGCTATCCACTTGTGCCTTTCCTCTGGATTTATTATTCCAATGTCTTCTTTTTCTCAGAAATTAAATGGCTTTGTATTTACACAGAAAACCTCAGCATCAGGTTTAAGTCTCTTGTGCTCTTTTCTTCTGGTTTTTGCTCCCTCTTATCTGCCGTCTCTCTTTCTTATCTAGGTAGTCTCACTCTCCTTATCAGAGGACTGGGGCACTGTTTCTTGACATGTAATTTACATCTAATGAAAGTCTGGAGTTACTCTGTATCAAACCTTCCTCTTCATCTTATAGATAAGACCTACCAATCAGGATAAGGCTTTAGTTCTTACCTTGTACTATTAAAGTTTACATCTGATTACTAACTTCAAATATGTTATTACATTTGCATATTTGCTGCTACAGATAAAGTGCAATGGTGAGGTATTTCTGAGCATCATAATTGATGTCTGTTTTGAGACCTGAATTAAAAATCTTTTACTTCTCTCTCAGACTAGAATTATCTAAGAAACCATTTTCACTGAATTTTGCTTTTTCTATTGGTAAAATATTAAGAAATTTAATGTTATCTTTGAAACAAATTAGTTTCCTTTTAATGGGAAGTTTTTTTCTACTGTAATTTCATGATAATGATTTTACAATAACTCCAGAAGTGAACATTATGTAACATAAGCACCATGCAATTGTATAGATTCTAAACATAATAATTAAATTACTTATTCACAAAGTATATTTGAATTTCATATTCTGCAAGTTATATTTTTTCACTCTGCTTTGATTATAAAGTTATATTTTTCATTTAAAAATAATTGTTTTGTTCATTTATTGTGAGGATATATTTTAAAGGTGAACTGATGAAACCCAAAAGTGAATTGCCTGTCTTATCTAACACTTGGCTATGGGGCATGCTTCCTAGACCTGTAACTTCTGCAATCACACAAAGTCCTGCCTATAGAAGGATCCCAGTGATTGCTTTGTTTAATGCTCTGCTACCATCTTGAAGTTCTTAATTTTGAACAGAGTTAACTTTTAAACAGGGAGTCCCTCATTTTCAGTTTGCACTTTTGAGCTTCATGTGAAGGCCTGCTTGCCAGTTCTGCTTGGCCTTAACTCGTATAAAAGAAATCCCATAGAATGCCAGTATATAAAAGAAGGTAGCAGTTGCATTTGAGTCTTGGTTGATGTTCTGCAAAGCGACCCTTGGTCCTTGTATTAGTTAAGTCTTGCATTGCTATAAAGATATTCCTGAGACTGGGTAAAGAAAAGAGATTTAATTGCCTCACATTCCACAGGCTGTACAGGAAGCATGATGCTGGCAGCTGCTTAGCTTCCAGAAAGGCCTCAGTAAACTTACAGTCATAGTGGAAGATGAGGGAGAAGCTGTCAGGTCTTATATGGCAGATACAGGAGAAAGTGAGATTGTCTTTTAAACAATCAGATCTCTCAATAACTCACTCACTATTGTCAGAACAGGAACAGCACCAAGTGGATGATGGTGCTAAACTAATCATGAAGGACCACCCCCATGATCCAATCACCTCCCACCAGGCTCTACCTCCAATTCTGGGGACTACAACTGGACATGAGATTTGGGTAAGGACACAGATCCAAACCATGTAAGTCCCTTTCATAAAATAAACATTTGCACTAAAGTCCTTGAAAACATGAGTAATTTATAACTCAGAGAAATAAATCTATGGCAAAGGGTGCCATGTTTTAAAATTTTATTTATGAGAGAGATGGACATAGAGGGAGAGAGAGATAAATAAACAAAAAATAGGAGTTCTAATGTTAGTTTTAACTTTTAAACATTATATCACTATTTAATATGAAAATATTTTGGTTATGCCACTATAATGAGAAGCATCCAGATAAATATTTTTTAACTCTAGATTTTCTAATAAACATGCAGACTGATAAAAATATTTAAAATTTAAATACATGTTCATTTTCTGTATGCTTATACAGATTGTCTACATGGAAAACGGATAAGTTTTATCTTTTGCTCCTGCAAAACACAGTCATAGGTTGTTGTATGCCATAAGAATTCAAAACTTGGGACAAAGAACAAGCAATGGCCAAGTAAGAAATGTGATATGATGGCAGTATGCTTGATCTACCTTGGCTTTAAAATAATGGCTTTAAAAATATATATATATATTTCAAGTGGGAACCTCTGGGTCTTCCTAGAGGTGTCCTCCCAGATCTCAGAATTCTTTAACTTTCTTACAACTATTTACAATGGAAAATTGCGCTCTACCTAGTAGCCCTGAATGGTTGGTCTAGAATTGAGACCAGGACTTCAGGCAGGTAAATCAGAGTCCTGTTCCCTGGAATTTGTAATTGAGGAAGAGAAAGACAAAGAGAATGAGTGAAGCAGGGGAGGGGATAGAGGCAGGGAAAGAGAAATTGATAAAGAGTGAGATAAGGGTGAGAGTTTCTTCAGGTGAATACATAAGCTCAGTACCCATGGTACACACCTCTTATACCTACCCCATGTATTAGAGAGAGAAAAGCAGTAGCCGCACAAAAGAAAGAACAGAAAGATACAACAAACAGAGAGAAATTGAAATAAAAGTAGATAAAAAAAAGTCCTGACAGGCTTCCAGTCCCGGATTTCAATGCTTTCCTGAGGCAGATACAATTCTAATCCTTATACCTATGTCTTTATTTGAAGAAGTTGTAATTTATAAGACAAATTCATTTTTTCAGAAAGAAAAAGGATGGTAGAGAAGTATGTCATTTTTATAACGTGTGATATCAGAAAAGTTAAAATGTCATTGTGAATTGAGAGAAATATGTGAATATCTTTGATGCTTTAATTTCATTGCAGTTATATCTGTTACTTGAAGTAAAAGAACTTCTGAAATATATCATTTAATTCCTTTTCTTATTCTGAAATATCAGCAGATTCAACCTCTTTCAGGATATAAAAGCAGAGGTAGAGCCAGCCTAAGCATAATACCTAAACTAATACACCAATTGCATTTATAGCAATAAACGTCTTCAAAAATATGATCAGGCTGTTATTTGTTGGCTTTTCTTAGCTACCATATATATCCCTTTTTTGTTGTCATCTATCACTGTGATTGTATTACATCTGTAATAAGAGGCAGAATACAGTGACTTAGAGCATGAATTATGGGACCATATTATCTACGTTTGCATTTGGGGCCATTACCTGTAATGAGACCTTGAGTAATATATTTACCCTCTTTGTGCTCCAGTTTCCTCATTTGTTAAACGACAATAATGGTACATAACAGATAAGATGTATAGGAATATACTAGTATTTGTCAATGTCCTTATAGAATCTTGGTACATAGTAATGCTATATGTTAATTCTTTTAAAGGAACTTCTCTAATATATCAGGTAAATAAGAAAAGAAAAATGCTTTAGTACACATGAAAACTTCACGTATAATAAATAGAATCTTCAAAATCTAAGAGTTTGAGTTATGAGATATTCTATACATTTTACAGGTAAGTAGATTATGGGGAAAATATAATGATAAAGCCTCTGCTTATAATAAATCACAGTAAATTAAAGAGTTAAATGCAAAGAATGAAACCTAGAAGAATACATAAGCAAATATGTAGCAGATTTCTGGAGGGAAATGTACTGCTTATGCAAAAAAAAAAAAGAATTAACAATGAAAGAAAATATTTTTTAATGAAAATAAATCTTTGCAATTTTCAAATAACAGAAATCTTAAAACTGAAATTAAAATATGATACTAAGAAAGTAATTCTTACAACTAGAAGAGTTAATAAATTAATATTATGGTAACATAATCTTGCAAATCAATTTAAGAAGTCACATGCTAGAAAATTCAAAAAGAGCTTAAATATTTAGAAACCTTTGGTTACATATTACAAAAATGTGATAATCTAGATAGGCAAAAACTAAAAAAATGCATATTAGCTTTTGTTTTTGGAAAAATCTGTGTGATATAACGATATTAAAGCAGAGTTAGATCCAAGGGTACTATCAAATTTATGAACATGTTTTATTTCTTTCCATATTTTAGTCCTATTTGCTTCTGTCTGGCTTCATTTGCAGACATGCTTCTTCAACATGGCAAAATGGTCATAGGTTGACCTAAGCCTTTTTTGTTTTCAGAGCTTTTATTAACAGAACAGGGAGATAATTCTTTTTTCAGTATCCATACATCAACTATTATACAAAAATTCTGATTGCATCTACTCCGAACATATGGTTATTTGGTGGGAAGGCAAGAGAAGAGGCTAAGCATGTATTACTATGGATTCAGAGAGGAGATATTTTCCAAAGAAGAGTGCTACATAGATGAAAGCTATATGTCCATTTAAGTATAAAACAGGCAACTTACCAATGAACTGTAAATGGCTAATAGATGTGGAAAAATTCAGATGTATTATAAAAAACAAGATCTACTTTAGGTCAGCATGAATGTATTATGTTTTGTTTTCACGCTGGAAAGGTTTGGTACAGTATCTCCAGAGGCACTGCTAGAAGTTTGTAAGAAGTCTGTGGAATATGGGTTTTCAAAATCTTATGAGTATAAAAAAATTCATAATTTCTGACCTATATCTAAGAATCTCTTCTAAGAACATAATGAGAAAGTAAAAACATATTTTATGTAGAAGGGTATTTATTATATTTTATCTATAGTAAGATAAAACTAAAAATCAGTGAAAATGTTATCAATAGGGAAAAGGGATAAAATGAACTTTGTTTTATATATATACAAATTGTTATTATGCAGCTATTCAAATATTTAGTTGAGGACTTTTTAATAATCCAAGGTCATATAAATAAAACACAAAGTTAAATGTTAAATTTTCTATGAATTATTCTATCACTGTTTTTATTCTTTTTTTCCATTTCGATCTTCCAAGTTTATTTTTAATAAAAAAAGACAAATTTTTGTCTTCTTTAATTTTGTAAACTTCACTTGCTATCAATAGGAACACTTCATGCTCAGAAAGCTCTGTTTGAAAGTAAAACACATTTTATATCATATTATATAATCAATATATGGCAGTGAGTTCTGCCAGTTTAGAGTTAAGGTGGCTATATTAACATTTCAAAAACTTTTTTAGAAGTGATATACATAATAATCAACTGTAGTTTACATAAAATGCTTAGACATTTAAATAAAGCATAAAAAACAAATATAGACAGCTTAATTCTGCATTTAATATAGCACCAATAGAACGTAGAAAAATATAGAGGAAAAACAATATATTTCCAAAGGTTGTTTTTTAAGAATTGTATCGTTTTTCACTTCATAAGTATTTTCCTTGTGCAGTGTAATATTGCCATGTGCAAATGTTCCATGAAAGTATTAACAGACAATTTACTAATTCAATACATACATACAGCTAATGAATATCAGAAAAAGCTTTGAAATTCACCTTAAAGCAACAGCAATATGTCATTGCTTAATTTTTGTATTGTAAGGATATTATTGTAGTAGTGGGTTTTACCAGACTGCGATATCTTCCTAAGTGCTGGCCATACAAATTTTTCTCCAGTGGGAGACAGGAGATATAAATGAGTAAAAATTAAGCTGTTGGGTCCATAGTCCCCTGAGCTCAGAGGGGCTAATGCTTTTGAATGGTAATTAAACGTCTTAACAGGTTTCACCTGATAATATTTGTATGCCTGAAACAGGTAAAATAGCACAGCTGAGCTTAAAAGAGCTATAGGCATTTCTATTCTAATGGCAGATCATCTTCCTCAAAAAGAAAAAAATCATAAACAGTGACAAAAATGTAAGAGCCAGAGAAGGAGGGGCAATTGTTACATTAAGAAAGTAAACAACAAAAGCATTTCCAGATCACTGATCAGGCACTGTACACCCATGTAAGGGACTGAAGGCAACTCAATCTGCAGCATCAGCCATGGTAAAGGGCTTGCCAACCAGCCTGTGCCAGTATGCATGAATGCATTTCATGTGTCAATAAAGAGCCAGTGCCCAACTTATTCTAAACGACTATTTCATTTAGAAAAAACAATACTGTGAAGCAATGCACCGTTTTGGAACTTCAAGTTGAATTGTGCCCCAGCAGGCAGTTTCTTTCCAAAGCAATTACTTCAGGGTTTGGGGTACGTAACTTGAGCATAGTGAATACACTGTACTTGTTCTCATGGCTTTGTATCACAGGATAACTTATGGGTGAATCCCAGGAGGACTTTGTACAATCTCTGTTCATTTTTAGCAAGTAAATGTCCTCTTGATATTTACTGGGCTATTTTCTTTTTGCCTGCCAAATGATTTCATGTGGAATAATCTCTTATGCAACTGTTCAAATAATAAATAATCTATAGATGCATTGGGAACTTCCCTGTAGGAAACTAGAGATAGGGCAATCACTCATCCCAATCTTTTTGCTGTTCTTCCATGAATTTCCTCAGCATCTGTTTTAAGGGCTGATTGCATCTCTCAGTGAGGCTGTCTGCGTCTGACTGATAAAGGGGTAGTTAGCAAAGAGAAAATCCTCACAGTCTCCATGATTCTTCATTAAAAAATATCCTCCCTCTTTTTTTTATGTGGCTACAACAGAAGGGTCAGAAACTTTCATAGGATCAGAAAGCAAAATTATTTTACAAGTCATTATATTCATCTGTAAGTAAAGGATGTTCTCCTCTGCCCTACCAAGAGATGACTTTTAATTCAGTAGGGAACACTTATTTGGATGTCACTTAAAATGTCACTTTTTATGCTTTCATGTAAATGGGGTTTTTAAAGCTCACATATATTTGTAGATAATATTGTTAAATATTTTGATACAGGATATTAGGAGGCTTGTTTTTAGGAAGAATTTGAGGTTGTTGCACCCCTAAGCTTTTTAGAGTTCACCATCCTGGAGAGAGCAAAGTCCTCCCAGAATTCTTGGCCTCAGAATGCTATAATGGTGTCACAGGTGGCATTACTACTCTGCAATTTCTTAAACAAGCCTAGACAGACTGTGGAGACCTACCAACTTCTCTGTACCCCATTCTGACAGTGCTTGCAAAGGGAAAATAAGAAGCTTTTTGTAGCCTTCCAAGACACTTAAAATCCTAGCAACAGTGTTTTACGGAAGTGATGTCCTGAAGGAGAACTGTCAGCCAGGAACATTTAGTGTCTACAGTGTTGCTCAGGCTGAACAGTTTGGTTTTGCAGCTCTGCATCCCCTGGATCTCTTCATGGCCAAAGGAGGTTTTCCTGCCAAAGTATAAATGAGGCGATATCTTCTCTCCCCGGACTCCAGACCTTTCCCATCAGTTATGGTCTCCTGACAACACAGCTTATTTTTGAAGTTTAAATCTTGATTTACAAATCTAATTAGGCTTTCCTTGTCTCAAAATGTTGGTTTGGGTCTCCTCTACCAGAGTATACTTTCCAAGTTCTAATTCCACATGTGTTCTGTTTGCTAGTGATTGTGAATGCAAAAAAAAAAAAAAATATGGTAGAAGTCTTGAAATTTTCAAAAATAAATGCTGGTGTCTATCCTATTGAGGAATATCAGCAGTTGATAAAGAAATAATATTTAAAACATATTTTCATGTCAAATTAAATATTAGATAGAATCTCTGTTCATAAGACAGGTAACAGCTTAAGTAAGGATTCATATCAACAGTTATGATTAAAAACCACTGCAGTAGAAAATGAATGAAGTGGTATTTGGATTTGACTATCTGCTTTCTTATATGCTCTATCTAGGTCAGTGGTCATAACCTCAAATGTCTACAGGGAAGAAGTATTTAATAAAAATAAATAAACCCATCTGCATTGTCTGGGCAGCCTCTAATAATATCAATCAATTATAGCCATGGTGAAAAACTTTGGAGCATAGGGGTAGTATAAGGGTTACCAAATATTCTGAAATTTTAGGAAAAAAGAAGCAAATACAATTTTTCATATGAAATATCCCGATTTTTAAGTATTAGCAAATCATTAATTAAAAATATAGTCATATTAAAGAAAACAAATCTGTAAACTAAATCTAGTCATTTGGGCATTGATTTGTAATTTTTGTAAATTACAATTTTTATTTATAAAAAGATAATTTTGTTAACATCCTCTTATCTTCATTTTTAGTATATTCATTATGATCCTGAGAGTATGACTACTTGTTACCACTATCATAGCCACCACCCCATTCTAACCACTCTATTTCACTTGGCTTCAGCCAGTGCTTTTTATCTAGTCTTGAGTCAGCTTTCACTCTTGCTGTCCCTAATCCATTCCCCACAAATCAAACAGAGTAATCTTTTCCAAAATGCAAACTACATATTTTCACTTTTTTGCCCAAACCTCTCCAGTGGCCAACCATCTGTTTAGAATAAAATCTAAACACTTTCATACAATGAGTACCACTCCAATGAACCAATGCAAGTCTTTTTCTAGAACATTACCTCCTGCCACCTACTCCTTAACCTCTTGGCCTTTCTGGCGGTCCTTGGATATGCCTTGCTTATTCTGCTTTTACGCTTTTACTTTGCCTATCCTCTCTTCATGGATTGGGTATCTTCTGGGATGGCTTACTTCCTCATCTTATTCAAGTGTCTACCTTTTAAGCGAGATCTTCCCTGATCTCTTTGTCCAAAATAACCTGATCTTTATTTTGCATCTTCTTCCTAAATTTTTCTTCTTCTAAAAAAATTATCACTATCTGATATTATTTTATCTATTTACTTTCTATTTCCCTCAACGGATTAAAAACACTGAAAGAAAAGGAATGTTACCTATTTATCACAGTATCAATAATATCTAGAAGATTGTCTATCACTTAGCAAGTGTTTATTGCTATTTGTTGCAAAAAGTAAACGAACGAATGAATGTATCATCACTATTACCAAAGCCCAGAAACACTGACTTAATTCAAATCTTCACTGTTTATGATGTGCACCTTTCACTGGTGTTTCACTATAATCATTCTACACACATACTTTCTGACTAAACTTCCTGAAGCAGCAGCCAGCCACGTCAGCTCTATATTCAGAATAGTCAGTGCTAATTCTTCGTTACTCTTTTAGAAGTGCCTCGTTTGTATGCCTGTGTACATATTGGATATAAGTCTGTTATAGAACATGTAAGTCTGTTGTAGAACTCTTTCAAATTACCTAATTCTTTGTTTATCCCTTTCACTAGAAAATAAATGTCTAAAAGTCTCTTATCTAATGAAAGTAATGATTTACATTTACGTAGCCCTTCAGAAATTTTTAAAGTGCTTGCATGTTATGTAGATGTAGTTAATATTCTTTTTTATAAAAGAAAACTGAGACTCAGAGAAACTAAATGACTTCTTTAAATCATACAACTTGAATAAAGCATTTTTTATACCAGTCCTTCAAATTTCAAGATTATTTTGTCCTTCCTAGTACAACAAAACTGCATTCCAGAGAAGGAAAATTTAAACTCATGTTTAATATTCAAGGATCGTAACACTTTGAATTGAAGCCACCTTCCAAATCTGTTACTACTATTTCCCTTTAAATACTCCAAAATTTAGTCACTTACTTTTGAAAAATTATTTCTTGTATAACTATCTCACTTTCTTCTTCTGAGTCTTTTTCCATATATTTTCTCTGTGACTGTAATAATTCTCCCTTGTATCTATGTCTTACTTCTACCTTTTTAAATTTAAAGCTTAGCTAAAACTATCACCGTGAAGATAACTTTTTTAATATTGTAAAAAATATTCAGTTTGATGTACCATAAGACTTTATCTAGACATTCTTATAGAAATATTACATTTCAAAATTGTATGTTATTGAAATAAGCACATACCTAGGTTATATGTATATAAAATATATTTATTGTAACTGGTCAATAAATTCATTTAGGTGGAGTTGTGTTTAATTAATCTTTAACATTTCCATAGAGTATATGCCTGAGTATTAGTTCAGATTAAACTTAATTGCATATAGGAGAAAAACAAAACAAATGGTTTACACCTAAAGATAAATGGTAGAAAGGTGACCGAACAGTGCTCAGGAATTCAGGTTCCTTTTGTTGCTATTGAATAATCTACACCACAAGGCTTTCATTTTCAAGATGGCTCCTAACTATAGAATTTGTGTTACAGAAAGAAAGGAGGGGAGACATGCATGGCATCCATAAGATGGGTATCTGCAGCAGAAATATCTATAATAAGGTTGAAACTCCATATGTGTAAAACAGTATATCAGAGAACTACTCATGTAGTTATGTTGACATCAGACAAAACAGATCTGGAAGTAAAAGTGTCAAAATTACACAACTACATGAGAAATACACCAATCCACACACTTAGTGGGAGATTGGCAGATAATGTTCTCATACCTAATAGATAAAACAGACATGATTTATAAAATTATTGAACATTTGAACATGATCCAAAAGTTTGAACTAAAAGATATATATTCTTCACCTGCAGCATGTATACTGTTTTCAAACATAGACCTACACAGTCTACAAAAATTGGCACAACAAAGGTCTCAAGAAATTTAAGAGATTGTGTTCTGGAACTACAATGTAATTATGTTAGGAAGCAAGCACAAGAGATAACTAGAAAGACTACATTTGTTTGAAAATTACCAAAATACTGCTAAATAGTCCATATCAAAGCAAAAATCATAATTCAGGTAATAGAACATTTAAAACTGAATGAAAATATATATTTATATACATGTGATGCAAATAAGGCATTCTTTATAGATAAGTGCATAACTTTATGTGCTCTTATGAGAAAAGTAGAAAGTCTAAAAATTAGGTGTTACATATCTCATTTAAAAATTAGAATGAATAACAAAAGAATTGAAAGAAATCCGAGAGATAGTAAAAGGAAAAAGCAGAAATCAACAAAATGGAAAATAAGATACAATAGACAGAAACAAAGCCAAGTGTTAGCTGTTGTATTAGTTCATTCTCATACTGCTATAAAGAATTGCGTGAGACTAGATAATTTATAAAGAAAAGAGGTTTAACTGACCCACAGTTCAGCATGGCTGGGGAAACCTCAGGAAACTTACAATAATGGCCAAAGGGGAAGCAAACACATCCGTCCTTATGTGGCAGCAGGAGAGAGAAGAATGAAAGCCCAGAGAAGAGGGAAGCCCCTTATAAAACTGTCAGATCTCTTGAGAACTAAGTCATTATCACAAGAAAATGATAGGGGAGTCCACTCCCATGATTCAGTTATCTCCACATTGTCCCTCCCACAACACGTAGGGATTATGGTAATGAAAATTTAAGATGAGATTTGGGTGGGAACATAGCCAAACCATGTCAGTTGTCTTTAAGTCTAAGATTAAGAAAAAGAAAAAAATAACAGAATAAAAGGAAGACATGATGGAACTATAAATATAGCAATTATAAACAAGATGAGAGTAAGCAAACTATAAATTTGAAAATGTCAATGAAAAGGGGGTAAATTACTATAAAAACAAAACAACGGTATCAAAAAAATAGTTGCCCATTAACAAAAATAGAATCTACTATTGTTAATCTTTCTGCCAAGAACTTTAAGCCTAGTAGTTTTACTTACAGGTTTGATGAAATATTTAAAGAACTAAATAATTCTATTTTTATGCAATTTCTTTCAGAGAATCAGAAAGAAGATGGACAAGTCTATATTTTATGTGGCTAGCATTACATTGATACCATAACCTGATAATGAGAGAGTGAAAAGGGAAAAATGCTACTCCTGAATTTAGTTGTGTAAATTATATAAATTTCAAACATAGGGAATCCAGCAACATATGAATACAATAATTCATTATAACCAACTTGGACTTAGCCCAGCCATCAGAGACTGATTAAACATTAGCAAATCAATTAATGTGATTATCACATTAATGAATTTAAAAGATATGGGAAAAGTTATTTGATAAAACTTGGTATTCCTTCTTAATAAGACCTCTAACACACCAGAATAGAAGGTGTAGAAGATGCTTGTGTTGCCCTGCTCCACGTGGCTTCTTGATTTCAGAGTAGCACATACTTTTATCTTATTCAAAGCATTTGGCTGGGCATTTCCCTGCTTCCTGCTTTAGGGCTTTCTCTAGAGAGTACTAAAGCCCTTGGTCATTGCATGGGTAGCCCAGAAAAACAAATAGTTAATGCATAGGGGCAATACTCAACCAGCGGATTTGAGAATTCTTAGAAAAGTATGTGAATTCTGTAGATAATTAATATAAAATTAAAAGATTGTCCATGATATAACATTCTCAGAGTAAGGCTTAATGCTGGAAGAATATAGTGGAATTTCAAATATACCTGTTTTTCATCAATAGACATACAATGAGCATCTCCTTTGTCAGACACTATGCTTAGCTCTGGAGAAGACATTGAACACTCTCAAGGAGCTCAAAGTCAAGTGGAAGTGTAGCACTGGTAAACCCATTAAAACACATTGCATGAAAAACTGAGATACACATGAATGTAAGGTGTTAAGCAAACAGTGAAAAACATCTAATGTTATCTAAAGAAGCTTGGGTTACTCTATTAAGGGAGAATCTCTCTCAAACAGTGCTTTGAAGGTTAAGGCTCAGTAGAGTCTACATTACAGAAAAATGTGGGGTTTTCCATGGAAAGCTAATGAAAATCCAGAGGTCAAAAGAGCATGCTCTAGAAAGAGTGACTGAGTATATCACCTATATAGTGGAGAGCAGAGTAAGAGACTAGAAAGACAGTAGTTTACGGAGACTTTAAAGAGCTCATATACCTGCAGGTTCTGGGAGACTTCAAATATTTAAAATAAGCAATGAGGTAATCAGTTGGCTTCCAGAAATGTGGACAAATAAGCTTTCAGTTGGGAAAAGAAAAATCTAGTACAATTTTTATACCAACAGAGTTGAGGTTAATGTTTTGAAAATTGAAAAAGACAATTTCAGTATATTCCCTTCTTTTAAGAAAACGTGAATGCGACATTGGTTCTTGAACTCTGAGGGGATTATAGCAGAAAAGGAAAATGCGTGTCTGGAGTAACCATACTTTCTCCTTTTAATAAGCAAAGATGAATTAACAACTAAATATAAATTTTAAAACCTAGATTTTAAAAAATTATATATTTAGTCTTAAATATCTAAATTAGTGCTGCTCAGTAGACCTAGCTTTAGTTAAACATTAATTAATGGATTCTAAATTTCTCACTGGGTAACACACATTCATTTAATGGTTTAATCCATTAAAAATAACCCCTCAAAATTGAATATTAGAAAATAAAAATGAAGCAAAACCAAAGAAGACCTCCTAAAAACATTAAACAACTAATAAGTAGCTCAAATATGGCATTTTCTTACTCCAATATGGAAAGGCATTTTTATAACTTCTCTTACGCTGAGATAATAAAAATGATTTTTTAAAGTGACAAATCTTATCAGATCGTCGATAATGAGGTTACCTACCTCAAAGCACACATCCTTTCCTATCACTAAGATGGAAAACTTGAGATGAACTAATGAACTTAGATACCGATTATTTGTTTTAAGTAACCACAAGTATTTTAAGGGCACCAAACAAGCATGAAAGACAACTCACTATGGTTTGGAGAATTATTTTAGTGGCTTTTGAAAGATAATATGTACTATCTTAGAGTCTACAGTTCAGTGGTAATGCATTGATTAGTCTTCTCACCTATTGTACCCTTTATCTGGTCACCTGGTGACATTCTGAGTTTCATTAATTTCTTTAATTTAATTTATAATTTTAATTTTTTGGAGAGACAAGTTCTTTCTATGCTGCCCAGGCTGGTCCTGAATTCGTGGCCTCAAAATATCTTCCCAACTTGGCCTCCCAAAGTGCTGAGATTACAGGCATGAGCCACCATCACCAGCCCTCACCAATTTCCTTTTGTGAAAGATTTGAGCTTAGGTATATTACTTCTGCTTCATGAGCACTGTCTTTATTGTCAGAGTGATATTTTGAATTAGAAATTTTAAAATGTTATTTTCTCAACCAAGAAATGTTTTGGTTAAAAACGTTTTTAAAAATTGTTACATGTCTACTGCCTTCTACTCTAGGGCCACTTTCTCTGTGTTACTTTTTAATATTTCACACTCAAAAATGAAAGCGAATCCTAGGATACACCAAGAGGTATTGTTAAGAAATGCAAGAAATAAAAAGCTCGCTGCTTTTTAGGTATTTTTAGATTAGGCCAGAGGGTGACAAACTTTTTTGTAAGTGATCAGACATGAAATTTTTAGGCTGTGTGGGAGATGCAGTCTCATCTCCAGTACTCAACTCTGCTGCTATAGCACAAAAGAAACCATAGACAATGTGTACACAAATGAGCATGGCTGTTTCCCATTAACATTTTATTTATAGACACTAAAATTTGAATTTCACATAATTTTTTATGTGTCATAAAATAGCATTCATTTTTACTGTTTCAACAATTTTCAAAAATGTAAAAATCATCCTTAATTTATGGGGTATACAAAAGCAGGCCCCAGAGTAGAACTGGCCTCAGGGCTGTAGTTTGTGACCTCTGGATTAGACACATGTGGTGGGTATGAATTGTAGTACAGAAATAAAGTGTGCAAAAGTCCTAAGATTTCTAGTTTTCTTCATAATGATAAATTAATATCACAATTATTCCTTATGCTAACATGACAAAAACCATTTGTTCTGGTACTGAGGTTGAAGGTTTTAGAAGCTGTCAATGCTAAAGCACCTTGGTGTAGGTAAGAAGAGGGGATTATCTGATCCTAGTTGTCATCTATCCATACTGATCTTTCCTGGGAGATTGATGTTCCTTGGTCCATGCGTGCTAATCATCAAAACAGAAAACTGCAGAAGTAGTTTTTATTTCCATTAACAAGGCATTTTTCTCCTTCTCTGTTGTATGCTCATGTTATTCTCATGTTTGCATCATGTTAAACATGGGGCACTCCAAGAGCTGCAAAGCTTTCTGCTTAGAATGTACCATGCAACCATATTTTCTGGGAGTTTTCTAGGGCTCTATATCAGAAAGAGAATATGCATTCTCTCTATGCTGGGTTCTTTGTTGACCAATATTCTTCCCATAGTCAGCCTGGGGAGCAAAACAAGTGACTATCGCTTCCCAGAGGCTCAGTAATGTCTGCACACCCATTGCCATGCATTGAGCAGGGCAGCTGCAAGCTGTATGGGGTGATAAAGGTGCAGGGAAGGAACAGGGCTAGAAAGAAATGCTAGAGACATTGTGATGAGTAGTTCAACAGTGTTTATGTGTCTATTTACACAATTTTACACATTGTATTTTAGTTATTAAATATGTATTGAAATCCCACTATGTGCCAAAAATTGTTTGAGATACTGGGAGTACAGTGTTAAGCATAACAGACACAGGTTTTTCACTCATGAAACAGTGTACAATGAATAAAAGATGATCATTCCATAATATAATAATAATAAATTAATTTAATTTATTATTTATTTTGTAGCAACAAGGTCTTTCTATGCTGCCCAGGCTGGTCTTGAATTCCTGGCCTCAAGATATCTTCCCAACTTGACCTCCAAAAGTGCTGGGATTATAGGTATGTAATCTTGGCATTAATCTTAAAATTAATCATTGTAAATAGTGATTAAGCCACATGGGCCAGTAACATACTTTGACAATTGTGACAATTTACATATTTATGCTAAAGGAATCAGATAAGCTGATATTAATTAATTTGAGCTGACATGTCAAATTTGGGGGCAAATCTTGCTGGAAGGGTCTCTGTCTCCTCTCTCTCATACACACAACACACACACACACACACACACATATGCGCACACATACACACACAGTTGGTTCAGAAAAATATAGACAACATCAGTTAGTCATAACTACATCTGAAATACTTCTAATATTTTCATTCTGAAAATTAATATGAAGGGATAAACACTGAAGAAAATAAAACATATTTTTGGCAAAATGGAGATTTCCAACCAAGTATGTTATAATTTTATTCTCTGTTAACAGTGCAAGTGTAGGTATGAAAGACTCCTGAAAGCCTTCCAAACAACTAGAGTTGAGGGTACCAACTTTACAGGGACTATTTGGTATTAGAATGCAATGACATTTTGCAGCTTTCAAAATCTGTATGAAGCACTGAATTGAATCAGAAATTTTGCAAATCAACTGCCTTATCAAGTCTATGTTGAAGTCTTCTTGGTCTCCTGCTGAGCCAAGACTACATCCCAGCACAAGGAAAGTTTAATTATATTGGATATATTTCTAGTAGGAAATATATTCAGAATTTCAATATGTAGGAAAAAATATTTATAAGTTTAAAATATTGGAGGGTAGAAGAATGATTTTGAGACCCTCTCATAGGAGAAAAAAGTTAGAATGGGTTTTTGCTTTGCATATCTCTATAAACATCTTTAATGTCTCCAGAACTACTTTTTGCTGTTTTCCAATATGATCATTTTAATGGTAATTACTGATATCCTTGCTAAGTATGTAGATAGAAAGTAAATGGAAAACAATGGAGACAGTTTTTCTAAAATTACTCTAAATAATCCTTCAAATATTTATGGTTGTGGTACTAATATTATTCCAGGGAGACTTGTGGTCTTTTTCTTCAGTTTTCATGATAGTTCAGTGAGAAAGAGTAAAATCAACATGTTCTCCTTCCTAAAATCCCATTTAAATTGATTATTTTCACTCTATACACTGCATGCATTTTCAATTGAACTGCTTCAAATTTCACTTGAAACTTAAAATATCTTACTTATTTTTAAACACTCCACCTTTACCTGATCCCACATCTGAACTTCTGCTCCCCAAATTCTCCCCACTGTTTCACATTTCACCAATGCCTAAGTTACCTCAGTCTGAGACATGCCAGGTCACATCTGTGTCATCATTCTGAGAGTAATGGAAGGCCCCAGAACCTAGATCAGCTATGAAATTAAATGTTCATCTTGGTGAAAAATTAAAAATTTGCTTTGAAAATAATAATTCATTACCAAGAAAACTTACTCTCTGTGTAGCCAACACAATGCACTTCATTCTTCCTGGTTTTCTTCATTTTACATTTGTCTAATTACCGTTTCCAATAATCATCACTTTTAACATGGTCATTCCTTGGTTACTCTGGGAACTTGTAAGGGTTAAAAAAGAAGGCCAGGCCGGGCGCGGTGGCTCACGCCTGTAATCCCAGCACTTTGGGAGGCCGAGGCGGGTGGATCACGAGGTCAAGAGATCGAGACCATCCTGGTCAACATGGTGAAACCCCGTCTCTACTAAAACTACAAAAAATTAGCTGGGCATGGTGGCGCGTGCCTGTAATCCCAGCTACTCAGGAGGCTGAGGCAGGAGAATTGCCTGAACCCAGGAGGCGTAGGTTGCGGTGAGCCGAGATCGCGCCATTGCACTCCAGCCTGGGTAACAAGAGCGAAACTCCGTCTCAAAAAAAAAAAAAAAGAAGGCCAGACACATGTCTCACACCTGTAATCCTGGCACTTTGGAGTTTGAAGTAGGAGAATTGACTGAGGGCAGGAGTTCAATATCAGCCTGGGCAACACCCAGTGTCTGCAAAAAATTTTTAAAAATACATCCAGGCATGGTAGTGCATGCCTGCAGTCCCAACTACTTGGGAGGCTGAGACAGGAGAATCATTAGAGGCCAGGTGTTTGAGGCCGCAATTAGCTATGATTACACCACTGCACTCCTGCCTGGCTGACAGAATGAGACACTGTTTCAAAATAAAATAATAAAATAAAATAAAGAGGAAGGAGTGACGGTTTCAATGCTGGACTATTTAAAAATATATATAACTGAAAAACTGTGTTAAGGAAAACCGAGTTCACAAGGGATGGGATTTCAAAGGCAGGAATTTCCCAGCGCTATGCCTCCATCAACATCCCCATCAGGGAACCTAGAGTTCTTTGTCTAACTTTCCCGCAATTGGGCTAGGTGGAAAATCCAAGTGTGCTCCTTTGTTCAAAAAGCCCTCAAAAAGCTCTGGGAGGAGGGGCCTCTGTTGCTGACCTAGCAGCCGATCTGGTTTCAGAGTCAAAGATCAATCACTCCAGCCTAGGTTTAAAAGAACGCCTCTCACTGAAGGAGAACATGAAAGAGGCAGGAATAACTCCAAGGTTTAAAACCCACTGCTCCTTACCTATATGGATTCCTCCCCTCCCACAGCAGCATGGGAGCCCTCTCTTCTTCTCTCATTCTCTCTCTCTGCCTATTAAATTGCTCTTTGCAAAACTCTTTTGGTCCACGATATTTATTCAAAAGGTAAGCTCACGGTCCCTCCAGGGCCCCTCCCCCCATTCCTGGGGCAAGAGAGTTCAAGAACCTGGGCACATCAGGGAAAACATCAGATCAGAGAACTGGAAGTGTCTTTGGGATGCCCTGGCAGCTATGCTTCTGTCCCCCAGTTACATCTTTAGCAAGCATGGGCAGGGAGCTGAGCCCATGCACCCTGCCCCGGTTACATAACCATGTTATCAGATACAGTTAACCATAAATAGTTCTTACAACAACAAATATAGGCAAAAATATAGCAACGCCCATTAATTTTTCCTCCTCCATATACATTCATGAAGTTTCCCTTTATGTTTCTTTTGTACTTAAAAATGCAAAATTAAATTACACTCTCTTGATATTTCTAGCTGTTATCAGAGAATGGATAAAATGGAAATAAGAAGAATTGATTGTAGAGACTACTCATTCAAAAAACTAAATTGTAAAAGTCTTTGATCATTCATGTGTTATTTTTGAAAGAGAATTTAGTATTATACCTGTGAAAGGCTCTGCCTCACATAGGGAAAAAAAATCCTAGAAAAAAAATCCTATAAAATATCATAAATTTAAACGTTGGTGGAAGAAATCTGATTCTATTCAGCTTTTAAATCAATTTCCCTACTCCTGGCTAACCCCTCCAATCCCACCTTCACAAATACAGCATAAAAAAGAATTCTACATTTCTAAAAGGTAGGCAAAGAAGAATATATTAATTTTAATTAATGATTTTTAAGTTAAGATTAATTTTGGATCCATTGAACTTCCAATAAAATATAATAGTATTTTGTGTCTTCTATGCTCCTTACATAATACATTAAATATCTTTGTATAATTAGAGAATACACTCATTACCACTTTGTTAAAGAAGCTAGTGGCCTGGGCTGGGAATAGAAGATGTGCGATTTGGGGCACTCTGTGATACCGAATAACTATGTGATCTTGTGAAAGAAGGCATCTGGGCCTCATTTTTGTCATCTAAAAATCATATAATTGAAGTATTACCAAAGATATTTTCAGTTCTAAAAGCTTTAATGTGAAATATGTTTTTGATATGTGAAATATGTTTTGATTTTAACTATTCACACAAATTTACTATGTTTTTACACTGGATCAATACTTCCCTCAATGCTAGATTCTCCTTAAGAAAAACAAAGCTTATTTATAGCAGTTTTTCCTCGGGGAGGCTATGATTTGCTCTATAATAATTTGATTTATAGTACAATTTTCACTTGCACACTTGGGTAAAGTGGTTGAGCAATCCATGAGAAGTATTTTCAGATTATCTTATCTAAGACTTAAGACCAGACACACAGGAAGGCTGGGGTTAGTTGTGTGGTAGAGGAGGCCCAGGAACCAGGAGATAACTTAGGTGGCTAATGAAAAACAGCAAAGGATTTAGGCAACTTTAATTACCTTAAATCAGTAGAGCAAGGATATGTTCTAATGTAAGGACAAGTCAACAAAGAAAAATGCAGGGTTAAGGAAAGAGAGATTCCAGTAAGGATCAAAATCCGTGATAGGCATGTTATTAAGCCCTAATAATAACAAGTGTTGGCAAAATTTTTTGTAAAGAGTCAGATACCAAATATTTTAGGACACACAGTCTTTGTCACAACTACTGAATTCTACAGTTGTAGCACAAAAGCAGCCATGGATTATATGTAAATGAATGTGCATGACTGTGTTCCAATAAAACTTCATTTATGGACACTGACATTTGAATTTTGTATAATTTTCCTGTTACAAAATATTCTTTTTTTGATCTTTTCAACCACTTAAAAAGGTAAAACCTATTCTTAGTTGGCAGGCTGTACAAAAACAGATGGTGGGCCAGATTTGGCCTATGGGCTGTTGTTTGCCAACCCCTTATAATAATGTAACACAGTCAAATTGAGGACTTTTGAAATATGAATGAGCTTATAATACGTTAATTTTAGTAAATTAAAATCAGCAAATGTATTATTTGAACACGTTTTATTTTCTTAAAATTTTCTCTTGCAATAGTGTTTGTATTCTTTATTAACTTGATAATAATATCTACTACTTATGGCTTATTTACAGTATGCTCAATAATAAACTTACAATAAATTTAATATGAGAAGTATTATGTTCCAGTTATAATCATCAACGTTATTTTACAGAGACAGTCAGTTCCTGAGGCAATATTTGCATTTTATATATGAAGAAATGAAGTGATCAAATAAGTAATTAATATTTCTAATATTTCATATCTACACTGTCACATCAAAAGCCTGTTCTGTTAATGATTCTACTACATAGACTCAGATATCATTTTTTTCTTTAATAACACACAGGATATCTCTGTTCATGTTCACACTGGCTGAAATTCTGAATTGATAATGAGACCTAATCTTGTAATTAATTGTCAGTATTTTTGTTTTGAGGAAATATTTTTCTAGCATTTCTATGCCAATATAAAAATTATGAAAAGAAAAAAGAAAAACTACACACTCAAAATCGAAGTAAAGACTCAGTTAATTTAAGGCCATAATGAAGGATAAAATCATTTTATGAATATTTCCAGGATTAACCTTTTTCAACATCTCTATTTAATTCAATTATGATATTTTGAAGAATCTTAGTAAATTTAATAAAACACTAGTAGTTCATTTAACTACTCATTCAATCAGTAAATTTATTAAACATTTGCATATGCCAACCAATATACTCTGCTTGGAAATACAGTATTGAGAAAGACAGATCCCTTTTGTCCTCAACCTAGTGGAGTAGGCAAGATACTTATTAAAATAGCCACAATTTGTGCATAGTGTAAAGAAAAGATAAAGGATGTCATCGCTTGTTACATAGAGCGTCTATTCCAGGATGGGGTTCAGGAAAGAGTTTTGAGCTGAGATCTAGTGAGGCAAACATACTGAGATTTAGTGAGGCAAAATAGTGCTATGTGGTCTCCAACCACATACTCCAAACATGTGGCTGGAGACCACATAGTACTATTTTCAAGCTCCTAATGCCAGATTGCCTAAAAGGAGAGAGCAAGATAGATAGTGGCCCAACCTCAGGCCATGGTAGTACGCAAAGTGAGATCAGGCGAATGTAAAGGGGTTGGTGAAGATTTGATCTTAATCCTAGACGTTATGGCAGAGTTTTAAGTAGGAAAATTAGAATATTTGATTTTTCTTTTAATCATATGGAGCCTGGGATATAAGGAAACAGAAGTGATCTGGGGAGCTCAGGGAAAAGGCCACCGAAATGATCCATGTGAGTGCTGTTAGTGTTTTAAACTAGGTTGTGTTGAAGAGACAAAAAATAGTAGATTCGTGAAATATGTTGAAAGCAAATACATTTGGACAGCTGATATCTTTACATTCTTTGGATCTCAGTTTAAATATTAGGTAAAAAGGCCATTTCTGACTATTCTGTCTCATTAATATTCTCTAAGATATTATTCTTTCATATTATATTTTATAAGATTTTAATTATTTATTAGCTCATTCACTTCTGAAAGCCCTATTAGAGAAGAGACTATATCATTTTTACTCACTACTGTTTCTGTCATAGCACTGTGCTTGATAGGAGCAGCACTCACTATATATTTGTGAGACAGTGAAAAAACAAGCTGAGTTTTATGAGCAACTACATTAAAACATAGGGCCTTAAACTGCGTTTGGAGAAATAGAAAGTGGGAGTACTGCTTGGATAGTGGTTTGAAATACTAAAATATTTCATTTTATACTTAAGTATTTCATATTATTACTGATTAATATAACATGCCATGGATAAACATAGGTTATTTAATCATTTATCAATTGAAAGACATCTAAGTTATTTTAAGTTTTTGGCTATTACAATAAAACCTTCTATAAAAATTTACATACAAGTTTTTATGTAAATGTAAGTCTTAATTTCTCTGAAATAAATATTTCTAAGAGTGAAATTGCTGAGTAACAGGTTATTTACCTATTAATTTCTTTTTTAAAAAACTGCCAAAGTTTTCTTCAGAGAGGCTCTACCATTTAAACTCCAACAAAAAATAAATGAATGATCTAGTTTTTCTTCATTCTCACCTAGCATTTTCTTTTGTCACTTTGTTTTTTGTTTTTTTTTTTTTAATTTTCTAGCCATTCTAATAGGTGTGCAGGTATATATCATGACTTCCATTTACATTTATCTAATAATTAATGAAATTGAATACCTTTTCATGTGCTTATGTACTTATTTTCTATACCTTCTTCAATGAAATGTCTGTTCTTGTCTTTTGCCTGTATTCTAAAATGATTATTTATTTATTTATATTTTTTATGTTCAGTTTTTAGACTTCTTTATATATTTTGATCTAAGATATTTTGATCTAAGATCTAAGATACACAATATGCAATTTTTTTCCCAGTCAGTGTTTGTCTTTTTTTTCACATAGAAAATTTATAAATTTTTGTTTGTCTGTGTCACAACCCAAATCTCATCTTGTATTCCTACATGTTGTGGGGTACCTGGTGGGAGGTATGTGAATCAATGGAGCAAGTCTTCCCCGTGCTGTTTCATGATAGTAAGTCTCACAAGAACTAATGGTTATAAAAAGGGGAGTTTCCATCCAAAAGCACTCCTCTATTTGCCTGCCACCATCCACATAAGATGAGACTTGGTTGTCTTTGTCTTCTGCCATGATTGTGAGGCTTCCCCAGCCACACAGAACCATAAATCCAATTAAATCACTTTTATCTGTAAATTGCCAAGTCTCCGAAATGTCTTTATCAGAATCATGAAAACAGACTAATACAAAGTCAAATTTATTAATTTTTTCTTTTTGTCAATTATGCTTTTCATGTCAATTCTAAGAATTGTTTAACTAGCTCTAGAACCAAAAGATTTATCCTATTTTTTTTCTAAAACTTTTAGAGTTTTATCTTTTGCATTTAATCCATAATCCATTTTGAGGTAACTTTTAAATAAACTGAGGTTTAAGTTATTTTCTATTTAATTTTTGGCTCTATGAATGTCCAATTGCTCCAGGGTTGTTTGCAGAAAGGCTATTATTTTTTCTCTATTGCTTTTAGAGGTCTATCAAAAAATCAGTTGGACATATGTGTGTGAAACTATTTGTGGGTCTCTATTTTGTTCTACTGATTCACACGCCTATGCCTTCACAGTACTGAACAGTCTTGATTACCATAGCTTTATAATAAGTTTTAAAAGAGAGTAAGCTAATTCCTCCCACATTTTTCTTTTATTTAAAATTGTTTTTGATATTCGAATTACTTTGCCTTTCTGTATACCTTCTAGATAACCTTATGTATGCAAAAGCTCATTGAGATTTCATAAGAATCACATTTATCTTGCATATCAATTTGGAAAGATTTGACATCTATGTTCTAATCCATGAAGATAGTATGTATGTCTATTTATTTACATCTTCTTTGATTTCTTTTACCAGTACTTTATAATTCTCAGCATTGAAGTCCTATAAATAGTTTTTAGATTTAAAATATCTTTTATTTCCTCAATTGTAAATGGTTTTGTATTTTTCTTACAGTGTTTTAAAATTCATTTTCTAGTATACAGAAATAAAATTGATTTTTGTATGATTACTTTGTATTCTGTGGCATTTCTGAACTCATTTAATAGTGCTAAATGTTTTTTGAAAATTTATTGAGATTATCTATGCAGACAACCATGACATCTATATACAGGAGCACTTTTATTTCTTCCTATATAATTAATAAGTCTTGTATTTCATTTTCTTGTCTTAACTGCATTGGATAGCATTTTTAGTGCTAGTAATATATTGTGTAAGAGTGGTCAGTGTGGATATTTTGCCTTGTTTCCAACGACAAGAAATGCATTCTGTGTCCCATTATTCAGTACAATGTTAGCTGTAGGGTTTTTTGTTTTTGTTTTTGTTTGTTTTTGTAAATGTTCTTTATCAGGTTAATTTCCCTTTATTCCTATTTTTAGGAGCATATTTTTCTTTAATGTGGATGCAATTTTGTCAAATGCTTTTCTGTACCACCTTATTTTTCTTAAACTGTTAGTATGGTAGATTATATTGACTGATTCTGGATATTGAATCATCCTTACAACCCTGGAATAAACTCCAGTTGGTCATCATGTATAATTTCTTTTTTATGTTGCTGAATTATATTTGCTAATATTCTATTAAGGATTTTGCAACTATATTTATGGGAAATATTCATCTGTAGTTTTATTTTCTTTTTTTTCCCCCATTTATTTATTTTATTGCATTTTAGGTTTTGTGGTACATGTGAAGAACATGCAAAATTGTTACACAGGTACACACATGGCAGTGTGATTTGCTGCCTTCCTCCCCATCACCTACATCTGGCATTTCTCCCCTTGCTATCTCTCCCCAGCTCCCCACCCCCCACCATCCCTCCCCTATTTCCCCCCAATTGACCCCAGTGTGTAGTGCTCCCCTCCCTGTGTCCATGTGTTCTCCTTGTTCAACACCTGCCTATGAGTGAGAACATGCGGTGTTTGATCTTCTGCTCTTCTGTCAGTTTGCTGAGAATGATGGTTTCCAGGTTCATCCATGTCCCTACAAAGAACCCAAACTCATCGTTTTTGATGACTGCATAATATTCCATGGTGTATATGTGCCACATTTTCCCTATCCGGTCTATCATCGATGGGCATTTGGGTTGGTTCCAGGTCTTTGCTATTGTAAACAGTGCTGCAATGAACATTCGCGTGCACGTGTCCTTATAGTAGAACGATTTGTAATCCTTTGGATATATACCCAGTAATGGGATTGCTGGGTCAAATGGAATTTCTATTTCTAGGTCCTTGAGGAATCGCCACACTGTCTTCCACAATGGTTGAACTAATTTACACTCCCACCAACAGTGTAAAAGTGTTCCTATTTCTCCACATCCTCTCCAGCATCTGTTGTCTCCAGATTTTTTAATGATCGCCATTCTAACTGGCGTGAGATGGTATCTCAATGTTGTTTTGATTTGCATTTCTCTGATGACCAGTGAGGATGAGCATTTTTTCATATGTTTGTTGGCCTCATGTATGTCTTCTTTTGTAAAGTGTCTGTTCATATCCTTTGCCCACTTTTGAATGGGCTTGTTAGTTTTTTTCTTGTAAATCTGTTTTAGTTCTTTGTAAATTCTGGATATCAGCCCTTTGTCAGATGGGTAAACTGCAAAAATTTTTTCCCATTCTGTTGCTTGCCGATTCACTCTAATGACTGTTTCTTTTGCCGTGCAGAAGCTGTGGAGTTTGATTAGGTCCCATTTGTCTATTTTGGCTTTTGTTGTCAATGCTTTTGGTGTTTTGGTCATGAAGTCCTTGCCTACACCTATGTCCTGAAGGTTTTGCCTAGATTTTCTTCTAGGGTTTTTATGGTGTTAGGTCTTATGTTTAAGTCTTTAATCCATCTGGAGTTAATTTTAGTGTAAGGTGTCAGGAAGGGGTCCAGTTTCTGTTTTCTGCACATGGCTAGCCAGCTTTCCCAACATCATTTATTGAACAGGGAATCCTTTTATTTTCTTGTACTTTGCTTGTCTGTCTGGGAAATTTCCTTTTTTCTTCTATTTTACAAAAGAAACTGTTTAGAATCAGTGTTAATTATTCTTTAAACATTTGGTAGAATTCTCCTGTGAAACTATGTGATCCTGGAGTTTTATTTTTTGGGAAGTTTTAAAATTATGAATTTAATTTGCTTAGTAGTTATAGAGCTATTCAAAACTATCAATTTCATATTGGAGTAGTTGTGTAAGTTTCTAGTTTTCAAGAATTTAATCCCTTTCATCTAAGTTGTCAAATATGAATGCATAGATTTGTTGGTAGCACTCCCTTAACTGTTTGATGTTTGCAGACTTTGTAATGATATCTTGTTTCATTCTTGAAACTGGCAGAAACTCTACAAGCTGGAAGAAAGTAGGGGCCAATATTCAACATTACTAAAGAAAAGAATTTTCAACCCAGAATTTCATATTTAGCCAAACTACGTTTCATAAGTGAAGGAGAAATAAAATCCTTTATAGACAAGAAAATCCTGAGAGATTTTGTCAACACCAGGCCCACCTTACAAGAGATCTGAAGAAAGCACTAAATATGGAAAGGAAAAACAAGTACCAGCCATTGAATAACACATCAAATTGTAAAGACCATTGACACTATGAATAAACTGTATCAACTAACAGGCAAAATAACCAGCTAACATCATAATGACAGAATCAAATTGACACATAACAATATTAACCTAAAATGTAAATAGGCTAAATGCCCCAATTAAAAGACACACACTGGCAAATTGGTTAAAGAGTCAAGACCTATCAGTGTGCTGTATTCAGGAGGCCCATCTTATGTGCAAAGACACACATCGACTCAAAATAAAGGGATGGAGGAATATTCACCAAGAAAATGGAAAGCAAAAAAAAAAAAAAAAAAAAAAAGAAAGAAAGAAAGAAAGAAAAAGCAGGGTTTGCAATCCTAGTCTTGATAAAACTGACTTTAAACCAACAAAGATAACAAAAACAAACAAACAAAGAAGTGCAACACATGGTAGTAAAGGAATCAATGCAACAAGAAGAGCTAACCATCATAAATATAGATGCACCCAATAGAGGAGCACCCAGATTCATAAAGCAAGTTCTTAGAAACTTACAAAGACACTTAGACTCTCACACAATAATAATGGGAGACTTTAGCACCCTACTGTCAATATTAGATAGATCAACAAGAAAGAATATTAACAAAGATTTTCAGGACTTGAACTCAGCTCCAGGCCAAATCAACAGAATATACATTTTTCTCAGCACCACATCACACTTATTCTAAAAGTGGCCACATAACCGCATGTAAAACACTCCTCAGCAAATGAAAAAGAATAGAAATCATAACAAACAATTGCTCAGACCACAGTGAAATTAAATTAGAACTCAGGATTAAGAAACACTCAAAACTGCACAACTACATAGGAACTGAACAACCTGCTCCTGAATGACTACAGGGTAAAAAATGAAATTAAGGCAGAAATAAATAAGTTATTTGAAACTAATAAGAATAAAGGCACAACATACCAGAATCTCTGGGACACATTTAAAGCAGTGTTTAGAGGGAAATGTATAACACTAAATGCCCACAGGAGAAAGTGGGAAAGATCTAAAATTAACAACCAAACATCACAATTAAACTAATTAGGGAAGCAAGAGCAAACAAATTCAAAAGCTAGCAGAAGACAAGAAATAACTAAGATCAGAGCACAACTAAAGGAGATAGAGACACAAAAAACCTTTAATAAATTAACGAATCCAGGAGCTGGCTTTTTGAAAAGATTAATGAAATAGATAGACCACTAGCCAGAATAATAAAGAAGAAAAGAGAAGAATCAAATAGACACAATAAAAAATGATAAAGGGGATATCACTACTGATCTCACAGAAATGCAAACTACCATTAGAGAATACTATAAACATCTCTACACAAATAAACTAGAAAATATAGAAAAAATGGATAAATTCCTGAACACATACATTCTCCCAAGACTAAACAGGGAGAAATTGAATGCTGAATAACCCAATAACAAGTTCTGAAATTGAGGCAGTAATTAATAGCCTACCAACCAAAAAAAGCCCAGGGCCAGATGGATTCGCAGTGCAATTCTACCAGAGGTACAAAGAGGAGCTGGTACCATTTCTTCTGAAGCTACTTCAAGCAATAGAAAAAGAGAAATTCCTACCTAACTCATTTCATGAGGCCAGCATCATCCTAATACCAAAAACTGGCAGAGACACAACAAAAAAAGAAAATTTCAGGCCAATATCCCTGATGAACATCAATGTGAAAATTCTCAACAAAATACTGGTAAACCAGCAGCACGTCAAAAAGCTTATCCACAATGAGAAAGTCAGCCTCATCCCTGGAAGGCAAGGCTGGTTCAACACATACAAATGAATAAACATAATCCATCATATAAACAGAACCAATAACAAAACCCACATGATTATCTCAATAGATGCAGAAAAGATCTTCAATAAAATTCAACACTCCTTCATGACAAAAACTAGGTATTGATGGAACATTTCTCAAAATAATAAGAGCTATTTATGACAAACCCACAGCCAATATCATACTGAATGGGAAAAAGCTGGAAATATTGCCTTTGAAACATGGCACAAGACAAGGATGCCCTTTCTCACCACTCCTATTCAACATGGTATTGGGAGTTCTGGCCAGGCAATCAGGCAAGAGAAATAAATAAAGCTTATTCAAATAGGAAGAGAGGAAATCAATTGCCTCTGTTTATGGACGACATGATTGCATATTTAAAAAATCTCATTGTCTCAGCCCCCAAAATCTCTTTAAGTTGATAAGCAACTTCAGCAGTCTCAGATACAAAATCCATGTGCAGAAATCACAAGCATTCCTATACACCAATAATGGACAAACAGAGAGCCAAATCATGAATAAACTCCCATTCACAATTGCTACAAAGAGAATAAAATGCCTAGGAATACAACTTACAAGGGATGTGAAGGACCTCTTCAAGGAGAACTACAAACCACTGTTGAAGGAAATAAGAGAGAACACAAGTGAATGGAAAAATATTTCATGTTCATGGATCAGAGAATCAATATCATAAAAATGGCCATACTGCTTAAAGTAATTTATAGATTCAATGCTATCCCCATCAAGCTACCATTGACTTTCTTCACCAAATTATAAAAAAATAAATTTAAATTTCATATGGAGCCAAAAACGAGTCTGCATAGCCAAGACAATCCTAAGCAAAAAGAACAAAGCTGGAGGCATCATGCTACCTGACTTCAAAGTATGCTACAAGGCTACAGTAACCAAAACAGCATGGTACTGGTACCAAAACAGATATATAGACTACTGGAACAGAACAGAGGCCTCAAAAATAATGCCCCACATCTACAGTTATCTGATCTTTGACAAACCTGACAAAAACAAGCAATGGGGAAAGGATTCCCTATTTAATAAATGGTGTTGGAAAAACTGGTTAGCCATATGCAGAAAACTAAAACTGGACCCCTTCCTTACACCTTATACAAAAATTAACTTGAGATGGATTAAAGGCCTAAAACCATAAAAACCCTAGAAGAAAACCTAAGCAATATCATTCATGACATAGGCATGGGGAAAAATTTCATGACTAAAATACCAAAAGCAGTGGCAACAAAAGCCAAAATTGACAAATGGTATCTAATTAAACTTAAGAACTTTTTTTTTTTTTTTTTTTTTTTTTTTGAGACAGAGTCTCACTCTGGCACAAGGCGCCAGGCTGGAGTTCAGTGATGTGACCTCGTCTCACTGGAACCTCTGCCTCCCGGGTTCAAGCAATTCTCCTGCCTCAGCCTCCCCAGTAGCTGGGACTACAGGCGCACACCACCATGCCCAGCTAATTTTTTTGTATTTTTAGTAGAGACGGGGTTTCACCATGTTGGCCAGGATGGTCTCAATCTCTTAACCTCGTGATCTGCCCACCTCGACCTCCCAAAGTGCTGGGATTACAGGCGTGAGCCACTGCACCTGGCCTAAACTTAAGAACTTCTGAACAGCAAAAGAAACTATCATCAGAATAAACTGAATACCTACAGAATGGGAGAAAATGTTTGCAATCTATCCATCTGATAAAGGGCAAATATCCAAAATCTACAAAGAACTCAAACAAATTTAAAAGAAAAACACAACCCCATCAAAAAGTGGGTGAAGGTTATGAACAGACACTTTTCAAAAGAAGGTATTTGTGCAGCCAACAAACATATGAAAAAAAGCTCACAATCACTAGTCATTAGAGAAATGCAAATCAAAACCACAATGGGATACTATCTCATGCCAGTCAGAATTGTGATTATGAAAAAATCAGGAAACAATAGATGTTGTCAAGGCCCTGGAGAAATGCTTTTCCACTGTTGGTGAGAGTGTAAATTAGTTCAACCATTGTGGAAGACAGTAAGTATGTCAATTCCCCAAGGATCTAGAGCCAAAAATACCATTTGATCCAACAACTCCATTACAGTGTATATGCCCAAAGTATTATAAATCATTCTTAAAAGACACATGCACATGTATGTTTATTGAAGTACTATTTTACAATAGCAAATAGTTGGAACCAATCCAAATGCCCATCAATGATAGACTGGATAAAGCAAATGTTGCACACATACACCATGGAATACTATGCAGCCATAAAAAAAGGATGAGTTCATGTCCTTTGCAGGGACATAGATGAAGCTGGAAACCATGATTCTCAGCAAACTAACACAGGAACAGAAAATCAAACACTGCATGTTCTCACTCATAAGTGGCTAGTGGAGGGATAGCCTTAGGAGAAATACCTAATATAGATGCTAGGTTGATGGGTGCAGCAAACCACTATGGCATGTGTATAGGTATACACAAACCTATACGTTCTGCACATATATTCTAGGACTTAAAGTATAATAAAACATAATAAATAAATGAAAGTAAGCATTTACAATGTAAGAACAATGAAACATTTTTAAAATATAAATTACAATGAATTTTAAGAAAAAAAATCAAAGTACCATCAACAGAAGAATCATCAGAGTAAAATAGAAAAACCATAGAAACTAAAATTCTGAAAATTTACAAATTTGGAAGTTACAAGTTGAGGAAGTCTCCCAATAAGTGGACAAAATGACAAATAGATAAAATTTAGAAAAGTTAACAACTTAAGTCATTGATCTAGAAAGTCCATCATTCAGTTAACTGGGGTCCTAGTAAATGATAACAGAGGAAATAGGGAAGAGGAAGTTATCAAAGATGTAAGTACAATTTTTTCAAACAGAAAAATATATATGCTTTTATTTTTAAAGCAACTGACTACTCAGTAAAATTAATTGAAAAAATTAAGTGGGTATCACTGATAAATTCCAGAGTCTCAGGGGAAAAGAGAGAAAAAATTTTTTTTTTCATAGAAACATAATTAGAATGGGAAAATACTTAAAAATATGTTTAGTATGAAGTTCAATATTAATATCTCCAGTGAGATGGCAAGATAATATGTGATTTATGATCTTCAGAATCTAGAGTCAAGCTGTATTTTACCCCTTTGCTACTGAAAATATGTGCAGGTATAATTAATGGGAATTTTAGTAATTTTTGGAGGTCAGATATCTCAAAGGAACGAAAATCTGAGGCTCTGAGTTTTCACGCAGCCAGTTTGTTGGGGAGTTCTCTGAGGAGCAACACCCATGAAGAGTGAGGAAAGCAGGATTAAACACGGGAGAAGCTGAACTGTAATCATGCAGTTGTAACAGAAGTCTCACAGCTCTCAGTGGCATCAGTGGTTGGGATGGCTATTCAAAGATTTCTCAATTGTTGTAAGGGTGTGGGGCTTTTTTAAAATCTCCCTGTCCCCAACAACTAATTATTGTATGACAGCTTTCATCAGGGAATGGAGTTTAACTTTGGGATAGGATGATTTCCTTGGCTGAAAAAAATTCTTGGAGACTGATTCAGCTTGGAGCAATCAGCAACAAACAGTCTCTGCACAGGGGAAAATGAGTGCCTTAGTCACAAAAGACATCTGTATTACACACCACAGTGTCCACTACAATTTACCCAGCACTGCTCAGATCTATTTGTTCCATGTAATAAGTTCACTCCAACTGAAAAAAACCTTCTCCATGATTCTTGTTAGTCTCTTTTCCTAGAAACTATAAAAGAGAAAAGGTAGTAGAACAAATGGCAGTCCCTACTACAACAGCTGGTCTCAGATTGTCATAGGTACTCATCATCTTCCTCCTCTAGTACCCATTTGAAATTGCCCACATCCTCATTTAGTAACTGAACAGGTATTACTGGTTTATCTAGTCAGGTTAACACACTTTCATCTGTGAAGGTTCTGAGCCACTGGCTACCATGTTGTTTTCACACTGCTGTGGCTGTTACTGTCCATTTATTGTCATGATTGGGTGTGAAAGTAACAAGAGACACTGTGATTGTCAACTGTTTTCTATCTTGCCTTCATTGTGTAACCACAGCCCGAGCTCTTACCACTCCCAATATGATAATTCTGCTTATGACTGCTAGCTGGGGTGTATTGTTACTTGATTTTATTTACTGGGTCTCATGGTCAGGGTGAGAAATAAAATGGATACTCAGGAGGAAACATGTTGTCTGGCATTTAAAAGTCAGGAGGCAATATTTTGGATATTTTAATTCTCCCCATTTAAATCAATTAATTCAGTGCAATTACAAACAAGAGCCCTGAAGCGTTTTGCTTTTGTTTTTGATGAAATTTAACAAACTGATCTGAAAATTTATATATAAGAACAAGGGGAAGGTCAAGTAATTTGCAAGATAAACATTTTCAAGGTTAGGAATACAGGCTGGGCTCTTCCCTCCTAGATATTAAGACTTATTTTAATGTTATAATAATGTATACAGTATATTAATAAAACGGATCATTGAATTAAAAAAGAGCCCAGAAACATACAGAGTTTTATAGATGGAATTATGAATTACTGGGGAAAATTGGTTATTCAATAAATGGTGCTAGAAGAGCTGATTGCTCATATGCAGAAAAATACAAATATGTAAATATATATCTAATTCTTACCAATCACAGATGATTAAAGACCAAATATGAAAATAAAAAAATTTAAAATAGTAGTAAAACATATATAAGAATGAATTTATGACTTTGGCAAAGAGAAAGTATATTTTAAGTAAGGCACAAAATGTATAAAAGGAAAAATTTAAGTGATTATGTTAGCATATAAGAACTTCTATTAGAAGTCTCCCTATCATAATGACACCGGGGGTAGCTTTGTGAACTTTTTTCTCAGTGAAGCTGGTGATAAAAGAAACCTAGGCCCCAAAAATGGCCCTGAAGGCATTGTATTAGTTCGTTCTTGTATTGCCATAAAGAAATACCTGAGACTGGGTAATTTATAAAGAAAAGAGGTTTAATTGGCTCACAGTATTGAAGGGTGTACAGGAAGCATAAGCAGCTTCTGTTTCTGAGGAGGCCTCAGGAAACTTGCAATCACAGTAGAAGGCAAAGGGAAAGCAGGCTCATCTTACAAGGCTGGAGCCAATGGGTAGGATGGGGGAGGCACTACACACCTTTAAAACAACCAGATCTTGTGATAACTTACTTGCTCACTGTCACAAGAACAGCACGGACGGGATGGTGCTAAACCACTCATGAGAAACTCTACCACCATGATCCAGTCACCTCCCACCAGGAAACACATCTACACTGGGGATTACAATTTGATATGAGATTTGATATATACACAGATCCAAATCATATCAGCATGTAGAAAAACCAGGAAACATTTATTCAAGGAAATCTACTAAACTTCTATAAGAGCTTTGATCGTCTGTGGTATTTCAACCAAGATCTGTGTTTCCTTCCTCCTTTTAATTCAGCAAGACAGAAACTCCATCCCAGACTGGTATACATTTAACTAAAGATATACTTTCAGATTAGATATGCATAAGAATAATGATATAGATATAGACATGGATACATATAGGTAAATGTCGAAAAACATGCATGGAAAGGATGTGCTCAGCTTCAGAATTGTGATTACTTTTGAGGAAGGCATGCACAGAATGTACCAGGAATAATAAAAGAAAGGCCTATTTCTGTGCCATCATATTTCTTTTCATAAACAAAAAGTCAAATATGGCAAAATATCAACAGTTTAAAAAGCTGAGTCATTGTATGGGATACTATGAGTAATTTTTTAAAAAATTACCCTGTATTTTTCTGTATTTTAAAAATTATTTTGTAGTTAAAAGGGAAATTTTATCCAAATAAAACAAAAATCAGACAATAAAGATCAAAAGAGGGAATACCCATCATTGCATGTGATTATGTGAAATCAGAGGCTGCATTATTATAAAATTAGATGACTCCAAATAAAATATCTTCATAGCATTATCAGCCATAGCATAATCTGTGTATTATGTTTAGTTATTAATTCTATATTTTAAAAGATGTTCTGAAATTCTGATTATGTAAACTCAAATGACAGTGAGTGATATGAAAATACATTTAAAACAGCAATAGCTGAGAAAAATGTGAACATTTAGCTTGAACAAAAAAGGACTATTTCGTAATGGTTTGAGTCCAAGTATTTTAAGGGTTGTCATGTGGAACATGATGTTTATGTTCTTTAAGTCTCTAAAATGTTGAGTTAGAAAAAAGATGGATGGGAATTTGGACATAACAGATTTGAGCTCTATATTAGAAGAATGGAAAGTAAAAGGAGCTGGGATTCAGAATTGTACACACAATAAAACAGTCTGCATTACAAAGAGTATTAGCTTTTCATCACTGGAAGTATTCATTACAGAAGTTTGCAAAGAGTATTCCTATATGGTTGAAGACTGCCACAACCTGAATAGCAACTAAGTTTTTTTTTTTTTTTTCTATCTGAGGACTCTATTATTTATATACTAGGACTCGATTATTCATATTAAAGAGAAGTAAAAACAAATGCTATTTTCCAAGCCTCACAGTATCTCTTTGAAACTGGAAATCTGGGTAATCTACTTGCCTTCAGGGCATCATTTCTTAATAGCATTTCCAAATATTCCAGTAGAGGCAGCAGGCACCTTGAAATGCCAGAGATTCTTGGGACTCCAAGCAACCCTGGACACCCATTGATAAAAGCAAATTCAATACTTGATCAAAGTCTTGATACTGGGCTGTTTGGTTTGATATGAGATACATGAAAACCCTAGTAAGACTTCAAAACTATTAATTTATTACAAACCTATAAATCAAAAATTTATATAGAGAGATTGTAATGAAGGCCATTTTCCTAATTCTGCCAATTACCTGAAACAAAGAGACCATTTCTCTGGGAAGTCAGGTGCAGGTTGATGCTGCAGTCAGTCACCAATGATCTGTTTGTTTGCAGCGGGTGACTGCTGCCTTCATATTTTCCAGTGAGGGGTTAGGAGTAGATTTGCAAAATGCTCTTTGCTTCACCACCATTTTAAAAACAATTACAGTGAGGGCGCCTGGGATGGAGTTTCCAGGACACCATTTCACGCATCATTGCTCCAGTCCACTTATTCGTACAAGAGCAGTGTTCTTGTTTTCCATCTCTCCTCACTGTGGGATTCCAGCTCTTGTGCCAAATATGAACCATTCTTGTTCTGAGCACCAGTGATACCCAGGATGTTCCAATTTACTGTGGTTTCTGGCCTCCGCAAGATAGTAAACCACACTTGAATTGTTAAGATCATTATACTGAATATCTTCTTCCTTTTCTAGTCCCATTTAAAAAAAATGAGCCAGGGAAAGAGAAACACAGAAGGCAAAGAATTATAGGATGTTTTTCAAAGCCAGTAACTCTACACCATACTTCTGTATTTCTATTAGCATGGAAGCAAGTTTCTTTCACAATTACTTTGTGATTGTCCTGTCCAATATGGTAGCCACTAAACAAGTATGGTTATTGAGTACTCGAAATGTTGCTATTGTGACTGAAGAACTGAATTTTTAATTAAATGAGATGTGCTATGAGTGTAAAATACAGTGAATCTGAAAAACTAAGGAAAACATGTAATACTTCTCAAATATTTAAATGTTCATATAAATATATTCAAAGTATATTCAGATATATTTTGATAAAAAATATTAAAATAATCTCTTTTTACTTTTTAATGTGGTTAGTAGAAAATTTAAAATTATTTATGTGTCTCATTTTGATTGGACAGTGGTGGTTTATAAAACTGAGGCTCTTTCTCTCTCTCTCTTTCCCTGAATGTGTAATAGTCCTGTAATTAATTCTCTTAGTGGTTAAGAAGGCGGGAGATTGGCAACAGAACTGGTTGTATTGTATGCAAGGCTTAGTGCAGAATGAAAATGTGGAGCCCCTTGCTAAAATATTTAGAATTTTAATAAGGCTACAGAGGAACATTGAAACAAGTGTGGGGCTGTTATATCTGTGAAGCCCTGTGAGATTGCACAGATCTAACACCCATGAAGTTAAAGCTAATTGGTAACTCACAATTTGAGAACTACTGAGCCAGAACTTGAGAGTCACTACTCCAGGGGCCTTCTAAAAAGAAAATGAAAACTTCGAAATATTTAATTATTGCTTTACCTGTCATTTCCCAGTTCTCAATTTAGACTACAAAACTGAGATTCATCTCAAGTCAGCAAGTAAAACAGCAATAATAGATGACTTGAAATAAAGCTTCAAAAAGAACTCCGAAACTCTTGACAACATTTATGCTTTAAAATTGCAATTTTAAGTTTTCTTGCAGATATCTTATTATATAGAACATCAGAGACTTGGTTGTCAGCTTATATTAAGTTCTTTTGAACGGCAGAATTCAAGCTAAGAAAATAACTTTAAAAACCCATCTATACAAGGTACTTAAAAAGATAGTAATCATCTGTAATGCTGAGGAAGTATTTGTTTAACACAAATGATAAAAGGGCTTGGGTCCTGTAAGTTGTAGACTGGGTAAGTTTGCCTTATATTTGTGAAAACACATTGGTGATTGTGTTTTAAATCAAAGAGACAAATGTTACACAGCTTTGGTGACAAGGGATCTCGTCTGAGCTTTACTATAGCAACGTAACATCAGGGCTTCCTTCAGAACTTTTACTGACTCTGTGAACTTAAAGTCATATTGTGTCCCTCTCTTAAGATTAATTTACTCATTGATAAGGTGAGTGATGATAAGCCAGGTACCTACCCAATCACAGTAAATACTAAGTTTCAGTAGAAACTGAACAACAGATAATATTTCAGAGTGCTGGAGCTAGAACACTGGAATATTGCTACATAGAGAGAAAACTCCCAAATGTAAATCTTTGTGTGATGTGACTAAAAATATGGAGAGAATATTTATTAAACAGATAAACAAATCAATAAAATGAAATTGATTAGTGAAGAATAAAGGTAGTTATTTTTTCCAGAAACCCTACATCTGGTGTGATTAGACTGTAGGGATTTCTTCAGAGCCCAAAGCTTCCACCTATGAATATTTTCTTCAATAAACATTTTTTTTTCTTTGCCTCATTGGTTGCCAATAGAAACACCTGCCTGGAGGACTCAGGTTTAGCCAAGTCTCTCTCATTTTTTTCTTTACAAGTCTTGAAAGAATACTTTGGCCTTCTTTCCTCTGATTAGTTTCCAAAATAGCAGTGGGAATTGAAATTATAATCAACTTTTATCCAGTTCCTGCTAAATTCATCAAGGAAAGATGACCCTACAAATCAGATACAATTGTTGGATTTCCTTGAACCTCACTAACCATCCATTCATTCCTAAAAGAAGACAAAAGCTCATTTCTCTAAAAGATGAGTGTTGAATTGAATTCTGGTTTTTGTCCAGAATATTTTTTTCTTTATTCATTCTCACTTGTCTGGACTGTGTTTAACTAAATAAAACAATACATCTTTTACACCAAATTCCACAATGCGGTTTGCTAAAGTATGTGTTTTCCTCCTCCACCAGCATGTCTCTTACTTAAACTTCATTTGCTTTGACCCCAAAGTGTCTAGAATCAAAACATTTGTACACAGTTAGCTAGTTTGGGAGATGTTTCTCTATCTTGCAATTTTTATGTGAGAGCAAGTTACCTTAAAAATATGGAGACAAACCAACAGATGATATCAATAATTTCCTCCTGCTGCTACAAATAGGATGATGTTAAACTGTTTTGAAAATAAAACTATTTTAAAAATAGTTTAACATCATCCTATTTATTAGTTTAAAAACTTAAAATGTTTTTGTCTTGTTTTCTATTTTCCTGCAATGGATAAAAATCACATATAAAGTTTAGCATGAGAAATATCCAATGACTACAACAGGCCCATGTTGCCTTTATTCTGAAACTACTGATACTGGAAATTTGTAGAATTTTGCCTAGAACATTCTGACTCCCCAAGCCACATCACAGAGATGTCAGGCTATGGAGAGCAGTGCCATCTGTCAGTCCCTGGAGCCATGATCAAATAGGCACTATGCAAGCCCAAGAGTTTTTGGCTGGAATAGGGGAAGTTCTCAGAAACAGATTTTTCTTCATTTTTGTTCTCATGTTTTCAAACTCAGGAATCTTCAAAGGAAATGTAAGAAAGCATGAAATCGTGCAAAATGAAATGATGAAAAATACTGGCCAGCACACTGAAATCAAGTTATCGCATGGATGGGAAAGTTTTCTAATATGCGCACTGTCTTCCTATTTGTTCCTCTCTCCAACATTTCCTGCTGCCTTCAGTTGACAACCTTATTTACATCACTTCTGAGAAGCTCAAGCTCAAAAAGATTGTGTTATGGAGACTTCAAAATTATGGTAAGGTTCTGGTGCCTTTACAGGGCCCTTGAGAGAATCATGGACAAAGCAGTAACTGAATAAGAATTAAAGCACCACTTTATTAATATCTGTGTCAGCACTCAAAACCACTTATATAGGCCTGCTTGGTATAAGTTGGTTTATAGCAAAGACTTTCAGTTTGAGACTGAATTGTGGTTTCATTCTCTTCCTTCCATACCAACACACTTTCTACTCCTCAAATCTAAATTCTGAGAGAGGCGTCAGGTTTTGAGAAAGTTATAGCACAAATTATGAATAATATCAGTAAAGTAGATTTGGGAAAAAGAAAGAACACATGAGCTTGACCCAGTAGATCGGTTTATTTTATGGACTTAGAAAATGGAAATCTCATGAGACAGGATATATGGGACCTAGATTTAAATTATTTCAGACACTTTACCATGCCCACATGATTCGTGGCCAAACTCCATAGGAACCATAACAATAGCAACTTGTCCTTTCCAAGGAGGATGGCAAAACTAGATAAGCAGGTGAGCATATGAGTAACTAGCTGGCAAGGGGCAAGAATATTCACTCTTTAACATATGCCACTCTATATCTATGCTTTAAAGATTGGCAAGATGTGATGGTAGAATATCTAATCTCCAAAAACGAACCAGCAAGGTGCCAAATGCACTCTGACAAGCATATTCTGACAAATAAGATATCTCAATATGTAATATTTTCAGTTTCAACTTTAATTTGAAGAGAGATTTGCAAAGGGATAACTATGCTCCAGAAACATTTGCTCACAAGATAAACTGATTGTAGAAATTGTTAAATTCTCTACCCTTCCTGTATCTAGGAGGAGTATCTAGTACTCCTATCCAGCATCTAGTACTCCTCCTAGATGTAGGAGGAGTAGAGAATTTAACCATTTGTGCTAGCCATGTGTCATATGTTGGCCAATAGGAAGAAGTAGAAGTCATGGTATATCAGTTCCAGCTTGCCCTCAATCAGCCTTTTAGGTCTCCATTCATTCTATTGAACTCTGCCACCCTCACAAAAACAAACCCATGCTAGCCTGGTGGAGTGTGAGGAAGTATACAAAGAGCTGAGTCATTCCAAGTGAAGCCTTATATATTATGCCAACCAGTCCATAGCTGATACAGAAAGGACCAGTGGTATATGAGCAAGCCCCGCTGAGGTCAGCCAAGCCAAGCCCAGAATGATGTAGATGATCCATAGACTTTAGAACAAAAATAAATGTTTATTGTTCTATGTCATGGGTATGTGGTTATTATTTAGGCATCATTATTACGGCAAAAGATGACTGATATAAGCAGCCAGAACATTGTTATCTCCTAGACAAAGTGAACTAGAATTACATTTAAGATACATTAAGCCAACAGAATAGGCCAGACCTTTGGAAAATGATCAAATCTAGAAATTTTATAGACCAGCCTACATACATATTGCTATTTCACACGTCTCTGACATTAGCAATGTATATCTCTAGAGATGGGCAGGGATGCTATTCCTTCTGTTTATAATATCTTTCTCAGTTTTCTTTACATACATAACTCATTCTTTAAGATTCAGGGCAAGATGTCAGCTCCTCGAGGAAATGGATGCTGAGCTTACACTAGTTTCCTGGACATATCTTTATTTTAGTTCTCAAAAGTGTACTGTAAGTAGAATCAATGTATTCACTTCTTATATGTCCCCTTCTTGTTCAGCCCACTTCAATTTGGCTTCAATCAACAGTCCTTGGAATTAGCTCTCAAAAGAAACTGTAATTATGAACATCACCCATTCAAGGAACATTTACAAGTCCTTATCTCACTTGACTGCCTTGCACACTTAGAAACAAGTGAACAGTCTTAACTTTGTGAAGCATCTTTTTTTGTGTGTGGTAGTCATATACAATTATAACTTAGCTTTACTTCTGTGAATTTTTGAAATCTCTTTCCCCATCTCTTACTAAAGTATAAAGTCAATGAGGGCAGAGATCTTGTCTTCTTCTTCTTATAAGGGCATATTCAGGGCCTACTACAGTGAGTACCTGGCACAGAGTAGGTGCTCAATAAATATCTCTGCATGAGTGAATCCAAGTATCACCTTATTACATGAAAATCATTTTCCTACATTGATCTTACCACCACATGGTAAGCTTCCAGATGGCAAGAAAAATGAATTATTTTGTACTTAGCCCAGGGATTCACTTTTTGTAAGAATAAAAGCTAAAACATATCATGTTCCATAAATTTTTGTGTTACCCTCACATGTGTGATTTAATCTTTCAATAATCGATGAGACTTAGAATTTTCCCCCATTTTACAGATAAGGAAAATGAGGCACTAGAAACTTCACAAGTATTTGTTAAACTGAACCATATGCTCTAACAGCAGACATACAGAAAAATGAAGAGAGATGAATAGCTACTAATACTAGGCTGAATATACCTCAAAGAAATGGCAAACCCCAACTCTGCCCACTTCTAGGGATATACTGTGCTAAGTGTGTAGTTATTCCATTCAGCTATTTCATGTCTGTAGAAAACTGTCTGTGTTCCTGAGCTCTCTACCTGGTCTTACAAGAAGCCTATGTACCCTTTGTTTCCTTATAAAAGTCATCAACAGGAAAATATACTCTGTTCAGTCGGCCCATGGTTCGGATTGATTTCTTCTGCTCTATTACTTTAAGGTCTGCTAATTGCTATTAGCACACAAAAATATTTATTCATTAGTGAGTATATCACCTCTAAATTTCCTAGAAAAAGACTTTCTTATCAAAAAAGTAACCCATCCTTTGTATGTTTCATCTATAGTTTGCTCTTTGCTACATGTAAAAGTAAAAATAACAATCTAAACTATACCTGTACTGTTTTTTCACAGTTTTAATATTTGTATTCATGGAATTTGATTTTTGGCCTTAAAAATTCAGAGAACAGAGGTTAAATATAGTTAACCAACTTAAAACCATAGTCTGTCCTTCAAAATAGGCAAAATAGAAGTGTATTGGTTACTTATTTGACCTGGATGATGATGACAAAAAATAATAACTTAGTTAATTATCCTGCTCAGGAATTACCACAAGATAGAAGAGGGAGACTATCAAATGTGAATTGAGAAATTATAGAGTTGGAAATACACCAAGACTTTTTGAAAATAATCCTTACTTTTGCAGAATGTACTGTTTGTAGAAAGTTTCTTGATGAGCATGATTTTTTGCTCTATGCTCTGTCTACCAATTCAATATGGGAGTCCATTTAAAATTCCCTCCATCATGTTAAGATCATAAAGGAAATTGCATACCTCAGGAACCAATTAAAGCTTAACTCACCTTCTTCTGACCATCCCTCAGCAGCTGTTCCCAGAGAAAGTTGGAGAAAGCTCAAAGAAAAGCCGCCTTGGAACAACAGACTCACCTGGAACTCATAGACTCCATCCAAGTCTGCACTGCCAGGGGCCCTGGCGTCTCTCTCTGAGTTGTGATTTCATGTAGTCTGAGTGTGGTGTTCTGTACTGGGTGCTAAGGGGAATTTAGGGCACAGATTAGACATGGTTTTTACCCTGAGGAATCTCACAGTTTAATGGAGGAAATAAGATAAACACACAGTGAATTTAAAGAAAGTAGATACACATGTACACATAAAAATATTGATTTAAGTTTGGGAAAGAGAGGACATAGAGGCAAAGGTTTTAGACGCTAATCAGAAAAGCCTTGCTGATCAGGCTTCACATGAGTCTAAGTGGAAGGAAAATTCTCTGTGTGCTGAAAGAAAAGAGACAGCTGTTCCAGAGAGGGATTTCTTTCTCTTTTTTTTTTTTCCCCACAGGCCCTGGATCAGGAGAAGCAACTCTGTACTCACGGACTATAAATCACAACCACATGACTGACTGCTTGGGTCAACGGATGATGCCACGGAGATACTTTCCCTTGGCCTTCTAGTAAGCTTGGATGAACCTGTTTAGCATGTATTATTTTCCCTGTTCCTTGCTCTTCACCTGTCAAGTGAGTTAATGCAAAATAGTTTATCTCTTTCATTAAAAACATGATACTGGTCTGTTTGACAAAAATGCTTATATTACCCATTTTTGAGGAGGAATATGTAATCTATACAGGATGAATATATTTGCTTTCCTGACTTTTGGCTTAGGATGGCACACTTTGGAAGTGGGCACTTAGGCTTTGCAGGAACACTGCTACCTTGGGGAATTGCAGACAACATCACCCAAAGAGGTCTGTACGGTTCTGTGCCACATTGCTACATTCCCATGCTCCTCACATTCTGTTGAAATAACATTGTCCCATTGGACAAACAAATTAAAACAAAGCAAAATATTCTTTTTTTTCTTTTTTTAAGTTTTGAACATTTATGGAGTTAAAATGCTCTCTCTCTCTCCGTTTTTCAATTTAATCAAAGGTTGTTTTTTCTTCCCCCCTTGGTGGGGGGAGCTGGGGGAAAAGAGACAGATGGTATCGTTTGCAAAAGGAAAGCTGAGAAATTACTCATATATCTTTCAGCTTTGTGGCAAATGCGATGCCAAGATTCTTGCTTGGAGTGTGTACTGAGATACAGGCACAGAGGCGTACCAGAAAGGGTGAGGCCAGTGCATGGAGGGCAGTGCAGTAAATTGCTGTGGGCTGATCCAACAGCAGAACATGTGAGCTATTAAACTTTGGCAGCTATTTTATTTTTCCCTTATGGAGTTTCAGACCTGTCTTGCACACTGAGATAGGTTTCATCTGGTTAAAACTTGTGTCGTATTTAAACTTCCTTCAGATCCATGGAGTTAGAGGGGGGAAAAAAATAAAAATAAACCTAGCGTAGCCCATAACACACTGAAATGATGTTGGGGGTGGGAGAGGGGCAGTAATTGTGCCCAGATAATGTTGTCATACTTTGTAAAGCCTTTAATGCTGGAATTTATTTATTAATGATGCATGGGTTATTACCCACCATCTGTCTTGTGTTAGCAGTGGGCTGTTTCAGATTATGGTAATGTGTTTCTGATTTGAGTTGTGTTGAAAGCCAGAACAAGGCATCTCATGTGCAGTCCTCTTTGAGGCCTGCTGTTTTCAATTCCTCTTCACAGAAAGGGCTTTTATTTGATTTGTTATGGGGATTTTTTCTTCTGTTGCCAAAACAGCTGCAAGCCTGGAAGGGAATAAGACACAGAGCCACATCAAACTTGTTAGCTTGTAAAAAAAACAGAATGTTCCAGGAACCAGAAAAAAATAGAAGGATGTGGGAGAGTATATGGAAAGGGGAGAAGGAGACAGAGAGAAAGTAACTTTAGTAGCCTATTTGACTGGCTGTCATATTTAAAAATGTGTACAGATATATGTTATTATTTAAGTTTCATAGATTAAATTGCATTGTATTTAATTTATTATGCCCATTCACGCCAAACAGAATGGCTTTCTTTTCACTCGCTTTAAGAGTCTATCTGCTAGCACATAGCAATAAATAAAAGTCCCCAATGAGCTAGCCACCCTTCTTTGGGCATCAAAGCAAATACCCAGTTGCTTAAACTTGGTTTTTTAAAATGTACTAAACACATTCAGATTTGTTTATGAATTTAAAAAAGAAAAGAAATAGATAACAGACATCCTGATCAGAGTTCTTTGTCTCTGTGTCCGCTCTCACATGTCTATGGGTTGGCAAACTTCTAGATCACTGCTACCCTGTGGCAATGTTGATGGAAATGCTCTGTGTCTTCTTCCTTCAATATGGTAGCCACGAGCTACTTAAGGCTACTGAGCACTTGATGTGTGGCCAAAGTAACTACCTAAATTTTTAATTTTATATAATTTTAATTAAAATACTTACATGTGGCTAATGGTCACTGTCTTGGAGAGTATAGTTATATAATTAACTAAATAAGTAAGAGGCTATTTCGTCCCTCTGATATGAAGTAAAAGGCATTATTGCATGCTAGGTATGGCTACAGCTTACTTTTAACCTAAAGAATTTGTTTGAGAGTTTTTCCTGAGGTATTGATTCAAAATTACTAGGTTACTAGTGTCAAGGCTGTCTCTCAGAAGGCCACTGGCAAGTTCTTTTTTGAACCAAGTGCATACGTACTCTGTCATTGAAATACGGATTTAGGCAAAAACTTAATGTTTCTTGTGACAAACAAATAACAATCATAAAGAACTGCAACCAAAGCTTTCAAATAATAACAAATCTTCTAATGCTAAGTATATTCAAGAACTTATTTTAAATTTATTGGCTACAATTCTCTCAAATTAATATTGAACAATGACTAATTGTTTTTGGAACATATGGCGTATTCACAGATAAACTCAAAACCATTTGAAACTGACTTTGTGCACACAAAAATTACACTGTCCAGATTTTTGTTCATCAATTTCTTAAAATTGTATTTGTTAAAACTTGAAAACACATTTTGGAGTATCTTTTGTTATAGATACTTTTGTTGTCTTTTCCGCAGCTTTCCTACTGATGGGGAAGAGGCTGTGGAGATAAGGTGATAAAGAGATACAACAATCACAAGGTACGTGTTTACCCCATTATTTGGTGCCTTTGCCTCCTAGACACACTATACTCCATTTCCTAACCATCCTTGTGGGACGATGCAACTGAGTTCCAGACAATGGAATATGAGTAGAAATAATCTATTCCATGTCAAGACCTGACATTAATGTACTTTCTATATAACCCTACCTTTCTTTTATCAGATGCAGAAAATCCAGCAAAGAACTCAAGGCTCTGGCAGATAGCTATTAGATGAAGTGAACCTAAATCCCTGAGTAATAGAGTGCAGCAGAGCCATCTTTTCCAATTATACAAAATTAGACTCTAATTGAAAGAAAGAAATGCATCTTTGCTGTGCTTAAAGTCATGGTGATTTTGCATTTTTTTTTTCTTTTTGTAATTTTACCCCTGGCTGATGGAAGATGACATCTTGGAAGAGAACCTCCTGCAGTGTGATCTCTGCTAATGCTCTGTCCCTTGGCTTTGTTCTGGATACTTTAACTCTTTGCAGTTCTGCCTCTATAACCTTTCTCCTGCCTGAATTTACTTTCTCAGACCACCATCCAACTTAGACTGATGACTCAACTGGGTGGCCTACTTGACTTGTTATTTTGAATTCTCCATAATATCTGGTCCTACTTCTGTATACTGAGCCTGTGGGCTTTTCTTACCTTATCCTCACTGATATGAACTCCTAATCATTACAGTCTCAGCTCAAAACCTGTATATATGATTCCTTCTCATCTAGACAGGGGTTCAACCTAAATAATAATCAGAAGTTGACCAAGCAGGTGTAATGAACTGAATGTTTGTATCCTTCCAAAATTTATATGTTGAGGCAGTAATATCCAATGTCATAGGACTTAGAGATGGAGATTTTGAGAGATCATTAAAGTTACATGACGTCTGGGCAAGGGAAGGGAGACCATCAGGATAAAGAGCTAATGCATGTGGGGCTTAATACCTAGGTGATAGATGCAGCAAACCACCATGACACACGTTTACCTATGTAACAAACATATACTTCCTGCATATGTATCTCAGAACTTAAAAATAAATTATAAAAACAAAAAAAAGCTACATGAAGTCCTAAGGGTGGAACCCTCATGATGGGATTAGTGCCCTTATAAGAAGTGTTACCAGAAAGCTTCCTCTCATTCCCTCTTCATGCCACACTCGCAAAGAAATTATGTGAGGACACAGCGAGATGCAGTTACCTACAAGCCAAGGAAACAGGCCTCAAAATGAAACCTATCCGGCCAGCACCTTGATCTTGGTCTTTCAGCCTCCAGAATTGTGACAAATTTTTATGGCTTAAGCCACCAAGTCTATAGTATTTTCTTATTGCAAAATGTAAGCTGAGAAATTACCTATACATCTTTCATCTTTATTGCAAATATGATGCCAAGCAGACTAATACAGCAGGTGATTAAAGCAAGAAATGATTGTTGGATCTTGCTGGTGAATATTGTTAAATTAAATGTGTACCACATGCCAACCAAGATGGAGAGGTTCTGTTAGTCATCTTCTCATTTTACAATACTGTGGACACATTAAGTTTGGTTTTAGGATGTCCCTGTTTTTTCTGGAAATAATGTTAACCACTCCTTTACTAGTAATATTGTTTAACTTTTCACAGTCTAAAAATTTAACTATTTAAATTTTAGCTTGTAGAATATGGTTTATCCTATCCTGATATCAGTGAAAGAGGACATAGATTAGGGTTAAAAATATCTCAGTAATTTTGTTTCCAATATATTGTGGGTAGACCTTATCATCATATTCATATGTTGATTAGGAGAGGCTGTAATATATATCTTAATTTGAAAAATTGGTTGTAAGTCACAAAATAGATCTTAAGGTTATTTGAGTTCTTAGCCAACTGTTATAGTCAAAATATAAGGTGATACACCTATTTATACTAAATCAGTAAGCCACGGATACCCAAGGATAATTCTCCAGATACAGTATAAGAAATATTACATTATATTAACCAATGAAATGATTTGGAAAAATTTAGAGGGGAGCAATTTGTTACATTACATTATATTAACGAATGAAATGATTTGGAAAAATTTAGAGGGGAGTAATTTGTTATACTAATATGCAATGGTACCAAAATGTGTTATGATCACGAAAGAGCAGTTTGTTGGAATGAAAGCTAAATTTAAAGATCAAACATTTAAAGTCTAGAAAGACCAACTAGTTAAAATTTTTAAACCTTATTTCTGTGTATCAAATGATAATACTCACTGAACAGATGGAGGCAGGAAACTTTAGTTCTGTGCTCACATCTATGGAAAACCAATATAAAGCAGGAGACTAGAATCAAGAGATTGCTTAAAGGATATTGGCATGTAAGTAGCACAAAAACATACATTATGCTTCCAATTTAGTGACATTTTTACATTTACAGAATAAATTACTGACAATCACCTTATATTACTTTGGTAATCAAATTATTATGGAATACATATTTAGACAACAATTTTTATCATTTTAAAACTCCCTTTTTTAATATTATCAAAATGCTTAAATGCTTGCAAAATCTCACAATTCACTAAATATAGAAAGGAGACAAAAATATGCTTCATGAATTTTAAGTTAAAAAATGTCAAAATATAAGCTTCAAAGTAAATGTTCCCATAAGGACAGTTTTATCTGCATCAGAATCATTTGTTTCACTTATTTAAATGATGAATATAGAGTTAAAGAGAAGAACTCAGGCCAATTAATGTTGCACAACCCCAGTATGTACAGAAAAAGGATAAAATCTAGCATTTTCAAGTTGTGGTTAGCCATGCTGGACTCTGGACTGTATGCCATTTCTTTACCCTTGCCTCTCTGTTTCATAGGGATGTTGGTTCCTGCAGGCTGTGTATCCTGAGCCCTACTACTTCTGGATTCCACCTGGTTTCAGCCAGTGAGTGATCCCCAGGAAAGGCTGGAGAATGTTAGTGAGAAAGGAGGCATTCTATCTCTTTCTCAAGGCCGCCTCTAGCAGCCTTTGAATGCAGCTGTGTGTTCTCCATATCTCATCACGCACATGGCAAAACCTGCCACAATTCCATATTATTTCTGGAATCCTTGGACCCAAGGCAGCCCTATTTAGTTTATCTCTCCTCTTTGCCCTTCCAGCGAGGGGTGGTATCAACTTCCTATTTGTTTAATCTCTGGTTTTTCTTACCATCTCCTATATAGCTCCAAGCTCTATCATCATTTACCTGAATTAAATTATTTTTGTTTTAAATTATTACAAGGTGTGGTTGAACCATGGTTGATAACTATGTTTTCTCTAAGATGCAGAAGCTTTCTACTGCTTGTTGGCTACCCTACAGAGACAGACAGAATCAGGTCCATACAGTGGATGTGAAAGGGAGCACAATAAAACATAAACTATTTCTGCAGGATTAAAGAGTTCAGTCAATTCAGTAAGTTAAATATCTATATTATATGTAGATGATATTTAATACTCCTTAATATAATACAATTCACTAGAAAATGAACAGATCCATTCTTAATTTGGTTCAGGGGAGCTCAAAATTCAAAAAACTTAAAAGGATTGTTATAATATTCTATACCTCTATAGCCACCCTGTGTTGACAAGACAAATTTTGAAGGTTGGACTTCTCTGTAAAATAGCCTTTCCTTTCTAACTACCAAAAAACAAAAGTGAGGATCAGTGAGTCACTTTATTCCTAAATATATTGCTACCAAAACAAGCTAAGTCATAGAAAAGAAAATACAATTAAATAATAGGCTGATACATCATCCTGGATGTAGTGTAGTAGATGAGAACTTTTTAATACCATAACAACTTTATCCTTACATAAAATCCCAGGGAATTATATTGTGGCATCATCAAAAGAAAAGCTGACCAAACATGAACGAGCCTCAATCTATATTCCTCTACTGTGAATACTTTAATAAAGCCCAAGTAAAGTATATATGTTTCATGTAATAACCTCTAATATTGTTAGCATCAGCATCTTCTTTGATAATTATGTCAAAAAAACCTCCAACATACCACTTGTTTGCTTATTACCTCCAATACTATTAATATATAAATATGTATATGTGTACAAATATATAATCATTATTTACATATATTTCTAAGTAGTGGGAATTATTTTACCACAAAATAGCCTAATCGTTCCCATGATTAATACCATTACCTGCCTTAAAGTTTTCAACAACTGTTGCTAATAAGATGAAACATAAAACATCATCAATGAACAAGCACTAGAAACTCTTGTTTGCTGCTGGTGGTAATATAAAATGGTACAGCACTTAGGAAGACATTTTGACAATTGCTTACAAACCTAAAACATATTCTTAACTATATGATTCAGAAATCAAGCTTCTTTCTGTTTACCAAAATGAGTTGAAAACTATGTCTGCACAAAAAACTGTGCGTGGATATCATAGCAGCTTATTCATGATTGCTAAAACTTGAAAGCCACTAAGTTGCCCATCAGTAGACAGACAGATAAGGAAACTGTGGTACATCCAGACAACAGGATATTATTTGACACTAAAAAGAAATGAGCTACCAAGCTACAAAAAGACATGGAGGAAGCTTAAATGCATACTACTAAACGAAAAAAAAAAAAAAAAAAAAAGCCACTCTGAAAGGGCTACATATTGGTACAATTTCAATTATGTAACTTCCTGGAAAAGGCAAAATTATGGACATAGTCAAACAATCAGAGGTTGCCAAGGGCTTGGGGGCAGAGTGGAATGAATAAGTGGAGCACAGGAGATTTTAGGGCAGCAAAACTCTTCTCTATAGCACTGTGTGGATACATGTCATTATACATTTGCCAAAAACCTTAGAATATACAATACCAACAGTGAATGCTAATGTAACCTATGGGCTGGGAGTAATAATGATGTGTCAGCATCCATTCAACATTTATAATAAATGTACCAGTCAGGCCAGTCTGAGCTGACTACCTTATTTAGTTACCTAAAGCCTACCAGTCTCTCTCACACTACATTCTCTGTTATCAATACTGGATCATGTAGTCAGGAATAAAAAAATCCTTACTACTGATTTGCCCAATTTTATAAAGTAAGCCCTTATGACTACCTAGTTAATATTCATTGGTTTGATAACTTTCAAGCAGGCCAGAAAGCCTATACCTGTAGTGATTTATAATGACTGAAGACAGGGTTTGCATTAGAACTCAACTAGTAATCTGGCACACCCCACAGTCCCAAACCTAAAGCTCCAAGCAGTTTTTATCTTCTGTTCTTTGTCACCTAAACTCTCTACTGCTATTTACAGATTTGGTTATTTAAAACTGAGTACAGCCTTGGCCAAAATCAAAATGGTGTCTGACACACAGTAGATGCTGAATAAATTTTTTGGACTGATAGCTTGTATCTCCATCTGTCATTTCCCTTCTCTCACAACTTTTTTTTCTTTCTTTTTTTTTTTGTACAGAGTCTTAGTCTGTTGCCCAGCCTGGTGTGCAGTGGCATGAACTCAGCTTACTGCAACCTCTGCTTCCCAGGTTTAAGCAATTCTCCTGGCTCAGCCTCCCAAGTAGCTGGGATTAAAGGTGCCCACCACCATGCCCAGCTAATTTTTGTATTTTTAGTAGAGACAAGATTTCATCATGTTGTCCAGGCTGGTCTCAAACTCCTGACCTCAGGTGACTACTCACGTTGGCCTCTCAAAGTGCTGCGATTACAGGTATGAGCCACTGCACCTGGCCCTCTCACAACTTGTCTACACTTCTCTTATATTTTTCTCTTGCACAATTTTCACTCTGATGTGTCACACGGCATAATTATTTTTGTTGGTATTTCCTAACAAATCAATACCCTCTTTTAATAAATATATATCCAGTGGTCTTCTTAAATTTTCTTTGAAATTTCACAGTAAATTAAATATCATACACCACAAAATAAATCAGTAAAATTAATGGGATTTTAAAGAAAAAAGTTTTTTAATTTGAAAGACAAAACTTTTATTTTTCCACTTTGTTCACACGTGAGTATCAATTTTAATTGTCACAAGATTTTCTCCTATAGATTGTTTAAAACATAAAACAAACTGGCAGGTAAACCAAATATGCTTTGGTTTTATTTTAGTCAGAAATAGAGTAAAACCAAATACTGCACATATTATCATGTTACAGATCACAGACTATGTTAACGTGTTGAATACTCTTTTTTAAATTTTACATGACTCCCTGTCCATAAATTCTGCTATGCCCATCAGGGTCATGTCCTGTTTTCAACACATTGAGAAGCAAGGTCTTGTGCTGACTACTTGACAATTTTGTATCTGTCCAAAGGTGCCATCTTAATTCAATTATCAATAATCTGTATATGTCATTTCCGATAATGGTTCTAACTTTCTTTAACAACATGTAGATAAAGGTTCAGTAATAAGAAACACAAGAAATGTCTTTTCTGGCTTGGTAAAAAAAGAAGAATATGCAACCTCTGGCTTGTGTTTGTTTTATTTTATTTTTTCCAGAATTTTTTACTTAGTTGTTTTTAAAAGCTGAGGTTTTAAGACACATTTTGTCTTTAATTGTCTTTAAAACTAATACCAAGATTTTGGAAGAAGGCCCTTTCTAAATTTCTTGCTTAATTGTAAACAGAGCTTTCAAGTCTGGTACAATCATAATTGAGTCTATCATGCAGTTCATTTTTTGTGTGTCATGTTAATCAAACATAAATTCTAATATTATGAATTCTAAATGAATGCTTCAGCTTGGAAGAGATTCAAAAAATGAATTAGTATAAACTGACATGGGAAAAGAAGAATATAATGTGCAGATAAATCAGGAACTTTTTTGTAGGTTAGACTCAACATGAAAGAGTTGAGCAACAAATCTGGTTAACATGGTGCTGGCTTGATAGGAGTACTAAATGAAGAAAAGTATAATGAAGAGAAAGTAGATGAAGAGAGTTAGTAGAAATGAAATGGCGTTTCATCTCGTGGACTGACCTCTAACAGGGATACAGAATCCAGACCTTCTTGAGGAGTGAGTTAAATCTCCAGCACAAATGCAGTTGGTTATCAAAGAATGCAGAAGACATTTCCAATAACAAATATGCATGTCAGTATGTCAGGAATCAGTACAAGAAAAGAAGAAACTCATAACACAAGAGTAAAGAGCGTCCAGAAGAGACAATGAGCTCTTTCCTGTAGCTGAACATGGAATAACCTTGAGCATTTTTGCCAAGAGAATTTTTATCTTAGAACCCACTCCTACTCTCTTAATTTTATTTCTTCTTCTGATTTAAAACAAAATTCTATTCATAAGTATATTCTAAGAATGTTCTTTTTTAAATTCATTTGTCACATTTGATTGAGCATCTGTTATATGCTCAGCACTGTTCTAGGAGTCAGGGTCATATCAGTGAAGCACAGAAAAAAATCTTGCTAACGTAGAATACTTCATTTTGAAAGGCAGTAAATAAACATGTATTTCTTTATGCATAATATATAAAAAACATATATATTTGTGTGTATATATAGGTATATGTGTGTACATATGTATATATGGGGTGTGTGTGTGTGTCTGTGTGTGTGTGTATCAGATACAAATAAAGGCCAATGAGGATAATACAGCCTGGTAAAGCAGATCAGGAGTGTTGTAGTGGGAGAACTGCTATTTTAAAAGGCAAATCAGGGATGACCTCACTTAAAGTTTTATGTAAGCTGAAACCTAAAGAAAAAGAGAGAGCAAGTCATAAGCACATTGGAGGACGAGCATTAGAGCATTTCAGGCAGAGTGAATAGAAAATGCAGAGGTGTCAGGAGCTTTTGAGGAGCCTCAAGGAGTTCTGGGTGACTAGAAAATGATCACTGAACAGAGAGAAATACAAAACTAGATTAGAGAGGTGGTAAATGTTGTGCCCATGTGAGGATTTGGGGACTCTGTTTTTTGCTCTGAAGCCACTGGAGATATTTGGCGAGGAGAAGCATTCTCAGAGGGAGATTTCCAGGCAATCACTCTGACTGCAACATTGAAGATCAACTGAGAGGCACCAAGGGCAGAAGTAAAGTCATCAGTGTTTGCTCATGAGGTACAAGAGAGAGAGAGAGAAGATAAGAACAATGTTTCTGGCCTAAGGATATAGAACAGGGCCTGATGGTTAATATTGAGTGTCAACTTGATTGGATTGAAGGATGTAAAGTATCGTTTCTGGGTGTGTCTGTGAGGGTGTTGCCAAAGGAGATTAATAGTTGAGTCAGTGGACTGGGAGAAGCAAATCCACCCATTCACCCTCAATCTGGGTGGGTACCATCTAATCAGCTGCCAACTTGGCTAAGATAAAAGCAGGCAGAGGAACATGGAAGGACTAGACTCGCTGAGTCTTCTGACCCCCATCTTTCTCTCATGCTGGATGCTTCCTGATCTTGCACTTCAGACTCCAAGTTCTTCAGCTTTTGGACTCTTGAACCTACACCAGTGGTTTGCCAGGGGCTCTCGGGCCTTCAGCCACAAACTGAAGTCTGCACTGTTGGCTTCCCTGCTTTTGAGGTTTCCAGTACTCAGACTGACTTCCTTGCTCCTCAGCTTGAAGACGGCCTATTGTGGGACCTCAATTTGTGATCACGTAAGTCAGTACTCCTTAATTAACTCCCTTTTATATATACATCTATCCTATTAGTCTTGTCCCTTTAGAGAACCCTGATTAATACAGAGTCCATGTACTAACATTGGGGGTTCTAGAGGAGAAGCACGTTTGAAGGTGGAAACAGGGTCTCTGATTCGAAAAACTTCACTTTGAAATGTCTATTTTAACTGCAAAAGAAATTCTAGGGTAGGCCAGGTGCCATAACTCATGCCTGAAATCCTGCCACTTTAGGAAGCTGAGTAGGAAGGATCACTTGAGACCAGGAGTTTGAGACCAACCAGGGCAACATAGCAAGACACTTTCTCTACAAAAAAATAAAAAACAGCCAGGTATGGTGGCATGCGCCTGTAGTCCCAGCTGCTTGGGAGGCTAAGGCAGGAAGATTGCTTGAGCCAAAGAGTTCCAGGCTGCAGTAAGAAATGACCACTTATTCTAAAAAAGAAAGAAACAATAAAATTTGGTGTAGACAAGCATGTATGCAATTTTCAAGAGTGGTTTGAACTGGGAATACATATTTGTAACAATCTAAGCTTGTAAATATTACTTAAAATGAGGTGGGAAAACATTTCCAGGGAAAAATGTAAACATAAAGGAGAAAAGAAGTTTAAGGGTTGCCTTTAGTTTTATCTAAGTTCATTGGTCAGAGAGATGTGAGAAGAGCAAATACGCTTAAGAAGGACTAGTCCAGGAGGCAGAAGAAGCTAACAAGAAGATTTGGGTCCCAGAAACCAAGTGAAACAAGTGTGTAAGAAAGACAGCGATCACCTATGTCAGTTGCTGTTCATTGGTCTAGAAAGGTCATTGCATGTGGCAACATGGAATCCACTAAGGATTTTTTTATTCCAGGCATGGGATTTTGATCTGTCATGCAGGCTGGAGTACATTGGCACAGTCATACCTCACTGCCACCTTCCACTACTGGGATTAAGGGACACCTCCCACTCTCAACTCAGCCTGCCCAGTAGCTGGGACTACAGGCAGGTACCACCACGCCTGGCGAATTTTTAATTTTATAAAAAGATAGTATCATGCTTTGTTTCCCAGGCTGGTCTCAAATTCCTGGACTGTAATCCCAAATAGTTGGGATTACAGGCATTAGACACCATGACCACCTGATTAAGGATATAAGCAAAAGATATTTTGGTTACATGGAAGGAATTAAAGCCTAATTTGAATGAGTTTGCTAGATTTTATTTCATATATGCATAGCTATGACTGACTGTACCCTCATATATGTGTAAAATACATAGAGTCACATCAAGTGTTCAGAAAGTTAATACAGGCCGGGCGCGGTGGCTCAAGCCTGTAATCCCAGCACTTTGGGAGGCCGAGGCGGGTGGATCACGAGGTCAAGAGATTGAGACCATCCTGGTCAATATGGTGAAACCCCGTCTCTACTAAAAATACAAAAAATTAGCTGGGCATGGTGGTGCGTGCCTGTAATCCCAGCTACTCAGGAGGCTGAGGCAGGAGAATTGCCTGAACCCAGGAGGC
>NW_016107584.1:825058-857996 GCF_001604975.1 Cebus imitator
AAAAAAAAAAAAAAAAAAAAAAGAAAGTTAATACAATCATTTGGCTAAAAATTGAATAAAGACTATGCTTTATGTTGTGAAGAAAAAAGCTCCCAAAGGGCAATAATTTGAAAATGTTGTTGGTATTATGGTTCTAATATTTATGCAAAGATATGAGTCACATTAAGATTAAAAAAGTAAACTCATGTCTTTCCAGACAGTGTCATTCTAAATCAAAAGAAAATTAAATTGAAATATGCATTTATTTTAATAAAAACTAATATGTTGGAAGACGGTAAGTACTAAAGTTGACCAACTATGCTCTGTGGCATCAAATATCATTACAGTTTGCTTAAAATGATAATTTGATTTTTATAACATATCCATTGTCTTATTATTAGCTATTTTGTTTTTATCCTCTTGCTAAAGAGTAAGGCAGAAGGAGTTCTTAATATTCAGTTAAAAGTAAACTCCAAATGTTAATACAGCTAATATTCTATAGTATGAAATAAACTCCGGTAGGTTTTTATTACAACATAACTGTCCGATACAATATTAGGTAAATACAGGAATCACAGCTCAAGCAATTGTTCTTGAAACAACTATCTCATACCAGCAAGAAAGTCCTGATATTAACACACTATGATTCACACATAAACTCTGATTACCACACAACTCAACATCTCCAATATCTTTAATGAGATCCCAAGTTTTAACTATATTGGCTATTTTTCATGTTCTACTCTAGAAATAGAGATTAAGGTTGAATATATATAAACAGGATATCAATTTTTGAAAGATGACAGGACTCATACTAATTTAAAAGTTAATGTTGGCGTGTACTTAAATATTGGACATCATGTATATAGAAAATGTCCCTTTTCATCTGGTAAGTCACAGCTTTCAGTGTCTCTGTGTCTCCTTCCTCTCTCCTTCCAGTTAAAAGACATTCTATATATCTTTCAGGTGCTCTTTTTGTAATCCTAGTTTGTAGAACCATCTTTACAAAGATGAAACACACACTCTGATGCTGCTGAATAGACAAGAACAGAGATAGGTAAATCACAAAATCACATGGATTCATCCCAAGTGGCATGGAATTTTAGAGAAAGAAAGTATTCAAGGAACAAGGGGGAGCTGCTCAGGCTGAAAAGTGAAAAGGTCATTCAAGTTTGTATTTCACATCTCTAGCCTTTCAAGTAGATCAAAGGTGCTTGTCTTTGTGTGACTGATTCATGGGGTTGCCAGATGACCACATATGGCAGGGCAGCCTTCCTTTTAAGAGCCTGCCCTACCTGCTGTTCTCCTTAGGGGTTCTGAATTCTTATTGACCTTGCCTGTCTTATTCTCGCTGCTCCATGCAACATGGGGAGAAAAGGAAAACTTTGATTTTAGTTTCTTAGGTGATGTTGCACATTTTGGATAACTGAATTGTAAGATTTTCAGTTTTCTTTTGTTTCATTCACCAGATTACTCAGAGTTTTCTAGAAGAAAATGTTTCCAAGATAGCCGTTTGTAGGGTCTCAAAAAATTCTAGATTTGAAACACCTTGGCCTGATGCCCAGAAAAGCATTCCTATGTCTCAGCACACAAAAATAGCAATCTTACTTTCTAGAAGGGCAAGCTAGACTAATAAGCTTTGTTTGAAATTTGAAGAGAATGGAGGGGGAATGAAAATGCTAAAGAGAAGAAGAGATGAAGGAAGTTAGGAAACATACACTACAATGATGGCATTTGTGCAGGGTATTAGAGTTGGAAAATGTGTTTTACTTACTTCATTTTATAAAATTAGTTCACATTTTTAGTCTCCAAACCAACTGTCTTACTAGTAATAAATCTTAGAAAATTGTTTATGATATTACCATATTACTTTACATTTTTACAAAACTATATCATTCAATCATTCCCTTTTTTTATTAAGTGAATTGTTTTTCATGCATAGAAAAGTATTTCAAAGGTTATGTAATCATGCAGTTGAAAAATCCAATACATTAATAAGTGAATTACTCTTCACAAAATTCATACTTTTGTAAAATCACTGACTTGATGTTACATTTGTTCACAAATATTCTTAAATGTTTAAATAAAATGTTTAATGCCAACATTTTTAATTGTAATGTTTTTGTGCTCTCTTAAGACTCAAGCTCTCTCTCTTAGCTCTTCTCTTAAAGGGATCTCAACATGATAAATGCCTACTTTCTACACAACATTACAGATAATAGCTAAAATAAGTAACTCTCTAGGCACTTTTGCTTATGATAAACCTTCTTTTAGTTTGATTTACCTTTCTAAGCATTTCCCAACTTTTACTCTTTTTTGTTGTTCTATGATGCTATTACATAAGAAAGTCTAATGATTTTCTCTAAGTCATTTAGAATCATCAAAATCACTGGACCCACCTCATGCATCTGATTTTCTGCTGTTCCCACTATGACCAACCTACTTAAAACCTGACTTACCCATCTAGGCTCACAGTACAGACCATGAGGAAGGTGTGCATGGAGGACATGGTGGAAGGCTCCTGTAGATACCACACTACATGCAAAATCGACCCAGTCTCATGAAAATACGGTGTATGTTTTAAACATGTATTAAACATGTGTGCTGTACCTCAAGAATGTCCTAAGAGTTTCTTGGCTTCTCAACATTAGAAACACTCATGATAAATAGACACTGAAAAATAAAAGCTAAGGGCAAATTTAAAACAGAGATGAAGGTGATTAAAAAGAAAGTCATAGAAATAGAGTACAAAGAAGGGCCAAATTACTAAATGAAATATGAGCATGCTAACATATAACAGAAGGAACTAAACACTGCATCCCAGAAAAATCTGGTACAGAATAGTCAACACTGAGTTCAGCCTTGTCAAAGTTACCACACTTCAAAGGTAATAACTCCTCTGGACATTTAAGAGAAAATAAAGTTTCTAAATTGGAGGGGGACAGATTATACAAAATCTGGGTGGTCTCAAACTTTTCTATGGCAATATGCAAAGATAGAATGTTGTTTTAAAAATGGCTATAACATTATACAGAAAAAAAAAATATATATATATATGACCCAATAGTCTTAAACTGAACAAAATTCTTCAATTACAAAGACAAGCAACATATCATGATTTGGGGAATATAATACTTATGAATTTTTCATGAAAACATTCTGATTTACAGCATCTAGACAATTAAGAAATAAATCAAAATAAAGCGTTCAGAAATAATAAAGCCGCAGTAGGAAATAACTGAGGCTAAATACCATCTATAAATATAAAAGAAAATGCAATGTTATAAGACCTAAAATGTCAGGTAACACAGCATGCCTAGCTACAATTAGGATGTTATGAGTGTAGTGAGGATACTGGAGGAATGCTAACTGCACTAACTTTCTGGCTTTTTTTTTTTTTTTTTTTTTTTAAGAAATAGAGTTTTGGTCTATTAAAATCAGTCCCTAGAAGCAGGATCTAAAACTTATTTTCTAGAGCTCATGGCACAAAGTACTAAGAGGAAAAAAAGATATTATTTAGCAGGTTATCAGGCAAACCTCACTGAATTCCAAAATGTTCCAACATTGTTAACTCTTTTATTATAGCCCAATAAAACTAGAATTTTTTTCAAAATATAGACAGAAAAAGAAACTAAACAACTTTCACATTCCACAATTTTGTTAAATCAATGTTGAATCAAAGAAAACAATCTAAAACTTAAAGTCACAGAGTACCTATAAATTAGAGGCAATGAAGTCATGTCAGAACTATGAGATACAGTTAAAGTGGTTCTTAGTGTAAATGCATATGTATAGATACACAAGAAAGAATTAAATGAATATAAATAAATAAGAGTAAGAGAACCAAATACAACTTCAAAAAGGAAATTACAAAATTTCATAAAAACAGCTTAATGCAATGAGAGACAGAAAACAGTAGGACTAATAAATAAATGTAAGAAGTATAAAAGAAAGCATAAATGTGAAGTGTCAATGGAGAAATAAAGTAAGTAAAAGGAAATTAGAGTAATACAAGATTTTATAAAAATTATGTTAGGTCTAAATAAACAGTTTTTCTAGGAAAATATAAGTTACAGAAATCGGCCCCAGAGGAGATAGAAAAATCTAACCAGGATAATTACGATGAAAAAGTTTAAAATAATACCAAGAAGCCAAATCTACAGCAATACCATGAAGCCTACAGAGGCAACTCTTCTACATTGTGAAAGAAAAGATCGTTCTAGTGATGTTTTAACAGTCTGCCAGCATATAAAAGGAATGTTTACAAACTCTGTATACAAAACACATGATAATGATAAAAAAGTTAAAGTGAATCTATTTTTATTGACATGAGATTCTAAAATAAACACCAACTGTTCTTTAAAACAATAAAAATGAAATAAGATAGTAAAAAGGAAATAATGAAATATAAAAAGGAAAAATGAAGTATAAAAATAGACATTCCAAACAAATTAAAACAGAATCTTTAAACTGTAATTTTCTGATATGTAAATAATCATTCTAAATCAAAAATAAAAAGGCTTCCTCCTTCAGCCCCCCAAAAACTGATCAAATGAGGGGAATAGGCATTCACAAAAAAAATAGGCAAAAAGTTCAGAAGCATATGAAAATAATGTTACTTATGAAGAACAGGATGCAATTTAAAATGTGAAGACATTTCTCACTATAAATGAATTAACACTTTGACAACCCAGTGTGGATAGGAGCATGATTGAACATGTTCATCCCTATATATTTTGACAGTATACCTGAAGTACCATTGACAATAATTGACTAAATTAAAATGTATATGCAATTAAAAATATTCAATATATTTACTTCTATATGTAAACACATTGTATGCATAAAAAATTCACAAAAATAGAGATCAAAGTATAATTTTATCAGTAGAGAAGTGATTAAGTATGATTTTTCATTAAAAGGATCTTATCTATGTATTTAAGAGATTGAGGTTTAATTATTTGTGCTCTGACACAAAATTCTCAGTGATCACATCATTGAATTTTTAAAAAATAAGCTATATGGAGGTTTCACAACTGTAAGGGACATGAGGAGATCCATGGACCTGCTCCCCAGGGAAACAAGCATAACTTAAAAATTATTAAAACAGATATTAATGTCCCAAAAAAATTCCTAGAACATGTAGAAAATAAAGACACATGTATTCAATAAAGTTTGCTAAAACTTGATAAGAGCAGTAAGTCTATGGCATTTGATTCACACTTTTTCTTTCTCAATTTCAGGATGATGGAAACTCCACTGAAGGGGAGAGCAGCCAATACCACATGAATCCCTCTCTTTTTAGCTCTCAGTCAAATATTACAGTATCTCCCCGAGAGGTACAGGCTACCAGCATTATTCATCCCACTCACCTACATGCTGCAGAGGGTAAATTCCAGGTGAGTAAAGCTGAGAGGTAGAAAGCTCTCCTCTTCCTACTCAAAGGCTGTAGGTTCTACTTCAGTCATGGCAAGCCAAGAACATTGGTACTCTAGTTGTTTTTGCCCCAGCTTGGTCCTAGAACAGAAGTATCATACTAGGGAAGGCAAGCTGAGAACACCATGGGTTACCAACCTAATCCAGTGCCCTGCAGAACGATTGTGTCACTCCAAGTGAAGTGGACCACTGTCCCTGTCCCCATCTCTGAAGTTGTGGCTCAGATATTTTGTCAAGAGGGAGAAAAAAGACATAAGTGTATATATTCAAAGTGAAGCTGGACCCAAAGGAACTGACATTCTTTGCACCAGAGGGTGGACAAGTTCAAGTCTAAGATCACTCTCAAAACAGCAGATTTTGTGGTGGTAAGCAATTAAAAGAATCACGGTAGCTTTCTGAGAGAAATGACACAATGAAGAGTCCCACTATAAAAACCCACAGGCAAATCAAATAATAACAGACTGGATGCCTTTCCCCTAAGATACAGACCTCTGGTCTCATTATTTCTATTCAACATTGTCTTGGAGAATCAAGCCCAAACAATTAGGAAAGTAAAATAAAATAAAAGTTATCAAGATTGGAAAAGAAGAAATAAAACTATCTCTATTTACAGATGACATAATCCTGTATATGCAAAATAATAAGGAATCCACTAAGAAACCACTAGAAGTAATAAATGAGTGCAGCAAATTGCAGGATACAAGAGCAATATGCACAAATATATTATGTTTCTATATACTTGAAAAAAAAATAAGAAAACGAGCTCAGGCATGTTGGCTCACACATGTAATTCTAGCACTTTGGAAGGCCAAGGTGTGTGAATCACTTGAGCCCAGGAGTTTGAGACCCACCTGAGCAACACAGTGAGACTCTGTCTCTGCATATAACTTTAAAAAATTAACTGGATATTGTGGCACACAGCTGTAGTCCCAGCTACGTCAGAGGCTGAGGTAAGAGGATCACTTGATCCCTGGTGATCAAGACTGCCGTGAGCTGTGATTATACCACTGTACTCCAACCTGGGCAATAGAGCAAGACTCTGTCCCAAAAATAAATAAATAGAAATTCTTTAAATAAAAATAAAATTTCAAAAATACATTTGTTTATAATAACATTAAAAGCATAAAATCCATATAAATTTAACAAATATAATGAGAGTCCTTTTCCACAAAGGACTAATATTCAGAATCTACAAGAATTTTAAAAACTCAAAAAGAAAACACAGTCCCATTAACAACTGGGCAAGGAAAACTATGCATTTCACAAAGGTCTAATATTCAGCATCTATAATGAAATTTAGCAAATTTACAAGAAATAAAAAACCATTAAAAAGTGGGCAAAGGACACGAACAGATACTTCTCAAAAGAAGACATACATTTGGTTAACAAGTGTATGAAAAAATACTAAACATGACTAATCATTAGAAAATGCAAATCAAAACCACAATGAGACACCATCTAATACCAGTCAGAATGGCTATTACTAAAAAAAAAAAAAAAAAACAAAGAAAAACAAAAAAACAGATGCTGGCAAGATTGTGGCAAAAAGAAACACTTATACACTGTTGGTGGGAGTGTAAATTAGTGCAATCATTGTGGAATAGAGTGTGAAGATTCCTTAAAGATCTAAAGATAGAAATATCATTCAACCTAGCAATAATATTACTGGTTATATACCCAAAATAAAAGGATTACCTTTTCAATTTCTATAAAGAAACCGGCTGAGGCTTTGACACAAATTGCTCTAAAAATGTAGATTAATTTGGAAGTATTGTTATCTTAACTATATCTGATCCTTTAACAAATGACCATCAGCTGATTAATAGATAAATAAAATGAGATGTATTCATACAATAAAATAATATTCAGTAATGAAAATAATATACTAATACATGCTAAAACATGGATGAAACTTGAAAACATTATTTTAACTGAAAAAAGGCAGCAAGAAAAATATCATATATGAGTCCTATTATATAAAATGTTCAAAGTAAAAACATTTACAGGAAGATAAAGTGAATTAGTGGTTGCCTAGGGCTAGGGTTACTGTGGAAAATGCTACTGAGTGTGGGGTTTCTTTTTGGAATGAGGAAAATATTGTAGGATTTACTATGGTGATGGCTGCAGAACTCAGGGAATATACTAAAATACATTGAGTTGTACACTTCAAATTTTGGAGTACATGAATTATATGTTAATTAAATGTCTACAGACAATAAGTTGCATAGATTTGAACAATTTTTTGGCATTAGCTGCTCCAAAGTTCATGTTTGCTTTTATTCACAGAAAATTTTGGAAGGATGCACTCTCCCATTTTCTCCACAAAAATAACACAGAAGATCATGTCTAAGGTGAACAGGTGAATGGAGGAAATTTTTTTACAGTTTGAGTTTTAAAATTTCTTTTATTGATCACTTTAGAAAGTGAAATAACTTTTATAAAAGGTAAATAGAGAAAAATCTATTAACATTGGCAAGACCTGATGTTAATAGCTACGTGGGGCCATGGCATATGTAGGTGCAGACCACCAACTCAAATGAATATCGGGATCCCATAAAACATGGGATCTTGTTTTATAGGAACCTGATATTGTTTTCTCATTATAATCAGCCAGGTTAGTTCCATAACTACTATGAAGGTGTTCATTTCCACTCTTGTATAAGCCACATTGATTGAAAATCAGTAAAAATAAATTTTAGGCCTTGTAGAAAATAATGTATAGTGTGATTGCTAATGTCTACTGGATTCCTTGACTCTCATTTTTCCCATGTTCATTTTGCCTACCATTTTACAACCAAAACATGTTTCTACTTCCAAGATCAAAGCCCAAGTCATTCTTAAGCATTGCTTTCAACTAGAGAAGACAGCATGGGAAGAACTAAAGAATTTCCCTTGACCATCTATGTGATCTTGAGCATGTAACTTAATCACACCTAAGTACATTATTTCTATAAATAATGACAGACAAGATTTCCCCCAAAGTTTCATTCAGAGCTACATTTCACTGTCTTTGAGGCCACATAATCTTGTTTAAAGAACATCTATTAATCATTCTTTATTCTGCTTGTGCTACAAATCCTCCCCCTTATGTTGCTTAGGTTTTAAATATCCAAATTAAATGCCTCTACTCCTCAAACCAGTCCTTCAGCTCTCCTTAGGCTGCTTTTTTTTTTTCTCTTTTTGGAAGTTATGATTTCTTACAATACAGTTTCCCAGATCTACATCCTGATGGGTTCTTAGTAAATGCGTGCAGTCATGAATCCGTCACCCCAGCTGAGTTATAGAATATGTTCATCACCACTAAAAGTTCCCTTGTTCCCTTTGGGGTCAATATCCTCTCTGCAATTCCCAGTTCCCAGCAACCACTGATCTGATTTCTGTTCTTATAATTTTGCCATATCCAGTATGTTGTGTAAATGAAATTGCACAACATATAACGTTTTTTGTCTAGTGTAACTTTTTTGTCCAGTGTAATGCTGTTGAGATTCATCCTTGTTGTGCATTTCAGTAACTCTTTCCTTTTTATTACTGAATAGTAGTTAATGGGCAGCTGGGTATTTCCAGTTTTGGAGTATTATAAATAAAGCCACTATAAACATTTGTGTATTTGTGTATGTTTTGTGGACACATGTTTTTATTTATTTTGACTAAACTTCTAGAAGTGTGACTGCTGAGTTTATGAAATGTACGTTGAAATTTATACAAAATTGGCAAATATTTTCCAAAATGCCTGTGCCATTTTTTGCATACTCACCAGAAATATATAAGGATTCTAATAACTCCATGTTCATATTAGAATGTGTCTTGACTTTTTTTTTTTTTAAATCAAAGTACATGTGTAGTGGTATTTCACCATGGTTTCAATTTGAATTTCCCTAATGACTATAGATGTTAATCATATTTTATATACTTATTTGCCATCAATATCTCTTCTGTGGTGGACCATTTGCTTAAATATTTTTCCCATATTATTTTATGGAGCATCTTACGGAGTTATGAGTTCATCACATATTGTGTAGAAATCCTTTATCATATTTGTGTTAACAAATATTTTCTCAAACTCTGTGGACTGTTACTCCCACTCCTTAAAGGTAGTTGTTATGAATTTGACTAATTCCAGTTTCTCAATGTTTTCTTCTGTGTTTATGCTTCATATATTCCATTTAAAAAATAATTGGCTTGAAGTTTGTTTAAGTTTTTACAATTAGGTCTATGATACATTTTGAATTGATTTTTGTAATTGGTGAGGTATATGTTAAGGCTTATTTTTTGCTTTGTATGTTTCATTTTACAGCAGGACCTAACTAAAGCAGCTATCCTTTTTATATTTAATTACCTGGGCAACTTTATAAAAAATTGACTCACCATACATGTGTAGCTTTCCTTCTGGACTATTCTCTCTATTCCATTGATCTAAATATTTTCCTTATCCAAATGCCACATTGTCTTGATTACTATAGTTTTCTTTGAAGTCTTGAAATTAGGTAGCACAAATTGTCCAAAATTGTTGTTTTACGAGATATTTTATTCCTTCATATAAATTTAGAGAAAATTATAGTACTTAATGAGTGGGGCCTGGCAAGCTATAGGGTTGTTCATTGTCTTCCAACTGCATCTTCATGTTTAGATGTTTTTTGTACAATTGTGTAGTAGAGCAGTCAGCAAACTTCTTCTGTAAGATACTAAATAATGTGGCTTTTTACACTGCATGTGGTCTCTGACCCATATTTTTCCTTATTTTTATTCTACAGTCCTTTAAGATTGTAAACACCATGTCTTAGTACACAAGCATTACAGAAACAGTCTGCTGAGTGGAATTGGCTCACAGGCTGTTGTTTGCCAATCACTTCTCTTACTCTATCTCCCTGAGTAGACTAATTCAGGGCCAGGTTTATGGTGGAGGTAGGTATGTCCTCTGTTTCCTTGTTCGAGTTTTATTATTAGTAAGGTTCTTGAATCTGGGCATTTGGGGGTGGGGCTTTATCATTTTTATTGCCCCTTGGTCCCCAAAGCAACTAAATTCTACCGTACATCTCTTGAGGTACTAGAGCAGGAGGGAATTGTCATTTCTTCCCTTAGCATCAGAAGGAATCTGCTTTGTATTGTTGCAGTGTTATTGGCCCAAGAGGTTTTCATGTTTCTTTCCTGGAAGTGGAATGCTTTTATTGGAAGCAATAGGTCTTCTTTTGATTTCTGATGGCATGAAGTAGAATTTGGTATTTCAAGTCCTCTTCAATAACAGAGGGGTTTTATATCTACACCTCCCACAATAGCCTTGGGAACAATAAGGTTTTCTGCTCCTTTCCCAGATGTCTTGCAAGTCTTTCATTTACAAGATGACAATCCTGGGACAATAACTCTACCTCAATGCAAGCACTGGCTTTCTGTAAGCCTGAGCCACTGAGGGGTTTGGAGCAGCCTCCAGCTCTGCTTCTAATATTTCTTGACAACACTCAGTGAGGCTCATGAAGCAAAGCTTTGGAGTGAATGTGTCTTGGACCTTCCAGGTATTACAAACTGATGCACTAGCTTACACTTTGCCTTTAAAAATTCATCCATATTTTAGCTAATTTTCTCTAACCTCCCTCTAAGGCAACCACCTCCTCCTCTTTAATTCTTCCAAAGGACAAGCAGGTCATGTTTCCTATCTCTGCTCAGGAGATCTTTTTCCTCTTTGGAATTCAGTTTCCTTCACTGTGTTACAATCTCAAGTCTCTGATGGGTTCGAAACCAGTTATAGTTTTTTAATTTTCTGGCACTCTCATTGTTAGGGTAAGGACTGACTCCTGAGGTGTTCTACATCCTAAGCAGAAGCACTCGTAGTACTTTCCTCTTTGGGGAGGAGTGACTCAATAAATATTTAGTGATAGGTGCATAATTTAAGAACTCACAGACTTTAAGCCTTCTTCCTTTATAATAGTGTATTTCATATCATTTATTGTTTTGCTGTATATGGATCTTACACACAGTGAGTATGGCTTTTTAAATATATGCCATCCCACACACCCAGGGAGAATGACAATTAACCAAAATTCAGTATTTAAAAAATGTCAATTCTATTTGTTTTTTGAGTAAACAGCTTCTGGAGGACAGAAGATGACCTGGTAAATTTGCTTAATGGAAATAGAATTTTTTTTTTACTTTTACATGTGCTGATTAGAATAAGAATATTGTTGAATACCCTAGCATATTACTTAATCATTATTATTTTTAACATTGCTGATTCTTTTTACTAACTTTTTTTTTTTTTCACTGCTAGATACTCTGAAGAAGAGGTTGCTTCTTTGGTCCATGCGCCAAATCTGGTCCATAACTTGGGTTTGTACACCTTCCAAGCTAAGAATGTTTTTTACATTTCTTAATGGTTGTAAAAAAATGGATTTTTGGAACAGAGACCACATGTGGCCTGAAGAATCAAAAATATTTGCTATTACACTCTTTACATAAAATGTTTCCTATTCCCTATGTATGAAGGATACAAAGGTGGGTAACACATTGTCCCTGTCCTCAAGGCTCTTTCACTCTGGTCAAACAAATCAGCCATACATATAAATAAGTAAAATGTAAATTAGAAAATCACACACCATATGAAAAATACCAAATAACATTAAATAAAGAAGTAGTGACAGTAATAAATACTTTCAGCTAAGGCATTCTGGAAAGCACTTTGCTGGAGATGGCATTTTAATGGGACAGTATAATATGGGTAGAATTAATATATGCAGGGAACTAAATAGATCAAAGAAGCAATGGATACCTAGAATTACAAAACAAGAAAATTGATTTTACAACTTCTGGACTGGAAAATCATGTCATTCGTTTATTGTTTTCATCCTTAGTAATTAGCCCTGCTTCAATAAGATTCATTTTCAATTAAGATTTATTTTAAATATTTTTAGACTTGGTGCATAATATCACAGACATTTATATTTTTGAGGAGGAGACTGATAAAAATAGCTGCAATTTAATCTTTAGGTATAGTCCATAAATTGTACTGATGACATGAAACCAAAAAGTCATTCTCTAATTAGGACTTCCGTATCCCCTGATATTGCACACTTAGGCACCTAACTCATAGAATAAGCATGGTGTATGTATCCGCAAAATTAATTTTACTGCAAAACCGGGGCCGAGTCTTTCTGGTCTTTTGTGTTGTTGATGTCTTTGAGAGGTTTGTTGCATAAATACACAAGAATCGACAGAATATATATTCCATGTCAGCTATTCTTTTGCTTTTTCATGAAAATTCAAATAATAAAAGGTTGTTGTGTGCTGAATAAGAAATCTAGTATTTTTTGTGATAATTGAAAGCCCAGTATGCCATTTACATCATGAACAGGGAACACTCCTCCTGTGACAAGACCAGACTGGTCACTCGTCACTGGTCCTCAAGGCTAATTCTGTCCAAATAAGTTACAGCATGGAAATTTGAAAATAATTTTCACTGGCAACCCATCTAGGCTTTCCTTTTATTTTATAGATTGATGTGTTAACTGATAAACCACTGTTTGGCATTTTTGTTTTGAATATATACACTCATATACAATCACTGGTTCTTCCTGACACAACCACGTTCAATCAAATATTCTAGGTATTGAGGATAGATTTCATGATTTTAAAAGTTTCTCCTATGAACTTTCCCTTTTATATTAATCTCTGTTCCTAGATTGTGTAAAACTCTCACCCTCTATCTTCAGGGACCTTATCAATTATCTGAGCTGCTAAAAATGGAGGTGCTGAAAATGTATCTACCAGGGAAAATTGATCAGGTGTCTGCAAAGTATCAGAGCAGATACACTCTCTGCTGAATGATGCATGAGTAATATGCCAACTGCTAAGGATAAAAAGGACACACCCCACAGGGCTGGTGCTTTCTCAAAGGGCCTTGGATGTTCCACAGGAGTTGGTGGACCATCTCGGCAGCTTCCTGGAAGTGAACATTGGTGAGTCTCCTAATGCTGACCCCGAACCTGTTCACATGGTTCTGTGGGCTGAATCTTTCCCATGTTTGATTTCTCATTTTCCCCTCCAGCTCAATCACCCCCAGGCATATGAACTTCAGAGAAAGAGGGAATTCTTACATCTGTCTCTTTTCCTAATTCCATTGACATGGATTAAACATTTGCTTCTCTCAGGTCTCCCCTTCTGATTTAAAATCCTGTTTTGGATGTCAAAACAAAACTGAACACCTAGAGGTCTTTTAAATGCCCATAAAAACATCTCAAGGCAATGAGGATATCTCTCACTAATTAGCAAGGGCTACATTCAAGTTGGAAATAAAATGCACAAAGATAAATATTTCAATCTATGATTCAAATAGCTTTATATGAACACAATTAAATTTAGCTGTAATTTCTACCACAGTAACTGCCACAGTGTTACAAAATAGCCAAAATGTTACTTTTTATTATAGTATCATTATTGTTTTAAATTACGTTTTGTGATAGATGTATCAAATATTGGCTTAAACCAGAAATACCTAATCAGAAGGTTTGAAACCTGTGACTGTGAATTTTTACAAAATTAGAAAAAATTAGAAAAATCCTGAAGATACTGAGAGTGATCTCAGAAATTGTGTTCCAGTGACCCACGGTATATATGATGTTTAGCACATTTAAAATGCTACCCTATAAATAGTCAGCATCAGCAAAATAAAACATATTATGATGTCTACATAAAATATGGATTTTTACTATGGAGGAATAACAAACCTAACATCAATGAAATCTTTTGCTAAAAAAGCATTGGGACAAAATAGTCTGATGCTGTCACTTTTCCAGCAGTGTTTAAAACACAATTAGTCAATTTTGGCGAATAATTACTAGATATTTTTTAGAAGATTATGCTAGAGACAGTTCAATAAAAATATAAACAGGGAAATAAAATATCTTTCAAAGTTAACTTCAAGGGCATTTTCAAAATACTATAAAAATGAAGCTAATGTAACAGGAGACTATTTGATAGCATTCATGCTATAGGCATGGCTAAATCTATTTTGGATCAAAAAGAAGCAGCCAAGCTGAAAAAAGGTGCCCATATCAAACTTTGGGAGTGATAACCCGCATCAAGGACATTGCTCATTCTGAATGACCCAGCAGCCTCTGCATCATTTACCAAGAATACTCACCTCAAACAATATGCCTTCTGACTTCCTCAGTGTGTTTAATGGGGTGGCAAAAATGGAAACTTTTATTTAACAAAAAGTCTGGTGATTTGAATAACTTTAAACAAAAAATAAAAAAAAACAATAGGAAGTGACTTTGAAAACTTACTGCACAGGTGAACTCTAGTTTAATCTGGAAAATTGCAACCCCGGTGTGCAGAAGGGTACCCCAGCATTATAACTGCGGCTTCAATGATTATTTTCCTCACAGAGAAGGGGAATTAAGACATCCAGCAAAGGTCAGGCTTTGAATAGATGAATTAATTCATTTTTTGTCCTGAATGATAATGTTTAAGAAAATTGGCTTATCCAGCATATACATCTTCAAGACTAAATAATGTCAATCAATAATTGCAAGAACTCTCAAGGTTGTCATTGTGTATGACAAGATCATTGCAATTAAAATCAATGTTTAGAGATGAAATAGGAGACTTGCTTATGGGAATGATGAGGTATTTGAGCATTTTAGTTCAATTAAAAGTAATAATGCTTACAATGTCTTTGTTCAATATAAGAATAACATCATCATTCATCTTTTCTCACTGAAAAGAGTCCTTTGATGAGTATATGCCAGTGATAGTAAAATAGAATGCCCGTAGCACAGAGACCTTCCAGCCACATCATATTACTCAAATATACAAACGATTTATAGAAATTCCAACAAATGCAGTGTGAATATACATTGACTTGGACTGTCTCTTTGGCAACATTCTTGGCATTTTTGTTCAGTGATTATTACAATATAACCTATCCATCAGTAAAACAAAAGAGCTATGATCTGGCTTTTCACATATACCCATACTTATATTCCTGATGGTAACACCAAGATGGATTTCCCGGTCATGGGACCTTCCATATTTCAGGCCATTTAATTTTTAAAATTCATCAAATCAGTGCAATATCTTATCCAACAACCAAGAAATATAGAAAACAATTTATCTAAGTGTAATCAATGGCATTTAAACCCATAAATAATTTATACTAAAGCAAGCACAAATATATTACTGAATAGAATGCAAAAATAGAAAGAATCATTAAGATAAAATATGGGAGCTATTATCTTTGGAAAGTCATCCAAAATACCCAGGACATATTTCCCTCTTACTTTAGGACTACTAGGAAAACAAACTTGCAAAGTTTGGCATTATTTAACCAACAGTGATGCTTGTGTTTTCCATGTATTTCTAGAAAGCTAGCCAGAGAAGTGACCAACACACTCTCACTCTCTTCTGTGAAAAGTGGTTTTCAAATGAGATGTTGATGTTTAGAAAAATTAATATCAGTTTTAAATAAAGAAGTTAAAAGCTAATGAATAAAATAACAACATTGTGGATGTAGCCCAGTTTTGCTTAAAGCCTAAACACCAGATACAGTTTGGAGAGGAACTGTAGATGCACAGACAGGTTACGTAAGTTGGCCAAACTCATACATGTAACAGTTATCAAGCTATAATTTCTGCCACATGACTGATTTTGTGTGATTATTTTAAATCATGTATGCAAAGTGCTTAGTCCAGTGACTAACACAGATTAAGTATTCCATAAAATGTAGCATTTTTTTAAATGCCATTTGGGAAGAACCCTGGGATATAATAATGCAGATATGAGGTTTCAACATGGTAAATTTATTGTTTCTCTCCTCTACACCAGGAAGACCCTTCACAGACAGGTGTGCTCACGGATGTCAAGCCTGGAGAAGAAGTAATAGCACAGTACTGAGGGGCCTGCGGTTGTCAATACAGGTACGAGTAATTTCATCCCAGAGTTGCAAATGCTCCAAACTGAAATGAGCTTGAAAAATTGGAGATTTAAAAGGGAGCCTGAGATTAGTATAATAGAAATGGGCTTCAAGGTACCCAGACACAAAGAACCTGAGAAAGAAGAAATAACTGAAATATGAAACCTGAATAAAAATTCAAATTACTAATTGTTAGGAAAAGATACCTACAGAGATAGCAGTCTGCAAAATTCAGAATCAGCAGAAGCAAGGGCAGTCCTGCTTCTGGCTTTTTGCATCTTTTCTACCATGTGACACATGGGCAATTTGAGTCGATTTAAAGGATCAACAATATAGCAGGCTACTTGGGGTCCTGTCCTAAAGGAACTCAAGAAATCCAGAGAAAGGGCAAAATAAGTGATTAGGGTAAAATCAAATATGTCCTATGAGAACTAATTAGAAGTATAATGGCTGTTATGTCTAGTTAAAAGTGGAATATTTGTTACTTCAAGCACTTCGATGAGTGTAAAGTATTAGGGATTTGGCAAATAGCTGATTTTAAGGTTCATAGAAGACTCAAAGGGCATAATGCATTTAAATAAACTTAGATATATTTCTGTTTATAAAAAAAAAATAAAAGCTTTTGACAAAGGTTTGTAAAGATCTACAAAGGTATATTATGAGAACCTTGACTCGATATCCAGACAATGGTCAATCATCTTCCAGAGATGCTGTATTATTAATAGTTAGCTAGGGCTTTCATACCAAAAGACCACTGGCTTGGTGGCTAAAACAAAAGGAGTGCATATTTCCTCACAGTTCTGGAGGCTAGAAGTCTAAGATCAAGGTGTCAGCAGGTTGAGTTTCTCCTAACTCTCCCCCTGGTGTGCAGTTGTTCCTCTTCTCACTGTGTGCGAGGTCTTTTCTCTGTGCATACACCCCTGGTCTTGCTTTCTGTCTCCAAATTTCTTCTCATGAGGACATCAGTCAAACTGGATAAAGGCCCACCCTAATGGCTTCATTTTAATTTAACCAAACTCTTTAAAGAGTTGACCATCTCTAAATAAGTTCTCATTCTGAGGTACAGGGGAGTTAAGACTTCAACATATAAATATTGGGAGGACACAGTTTGGACTGTAACAGATGACTTAACCAGTGATGGTAACCATTAGCCACTTAACCAGTGATGGTAGCCAAAGACCTCTTGCATTATCCCTGCCCTGCTCTACCCCCAACACAGAGGCACATATCCCATGTTTTCAAAATTGTAACCTACCAAATCATATGCTTAAAAATCTAATTACTTTGTTTACCACATTTCAAATTAGGACAGCTGTAACTACACATGAGAGTTTCTTAACGGGGAAAAAAGTTTTTTTTATGGTGAGTGTATATTTGCTCCCACATAAAGAAACTTGACATTTCCATTCTGAAAGCAAGTGCATAATTTTGGTTAGATTTCAAAATACTGAAAATTTCTTATGTATTTCCATTTGTACCTTGGAGAGACTGGGCTGGAAACCACTACATTAGTTGTTAACATTTCTAAAAGTGAGTCTCTGGTGAGGTATTTTCCACTGTCTTCCAACTTTGTGGTTTTATGATAACACTTAGAGTTGGCCTTTGAAAAATAGCTGGCCCCCTTAGTAGAAGGCTCACAAATGATGTGGCAGACATATATGACCACCCAGGGGCCTAGTCCCCCTTACTTTACATAAAAGCACTCTAACACTCTACCCTTTGGTGGAGAATTTTTCCATCACCACACATACTTCAGTGAATTATGAAAAAAAGCATTCTGGTCTCACTTCTGAAGAGGCAGGCACTTCAACTATGCTAAGTGGACAGTCTCTCTCTGGAATCTGCACCTTAACCAAAGTAAAAAAAAAAAAAAAATACTGACCACATTGAAACTCATTTACCCAAAGAATTATTGCCTGCTATCAAGAACCTCATTTGTTTGGGTGCCTATAATTCTTAAGCTTGGCTTTTTCATCCTGTCATCAGATCTGGGAGCACTCTCATGACCTAACTACTAAGTCCCCTTTACTTAAATTATCTCAAGTTAGTATCTGTTACCTGAATGAGAAAAAAAAATACTAATAACACCAACTACATTCATTTATAAGACTTCAGACAGTTAACATCTGTATATGGCTCTCCTACTGCTTCTTTCAATAATCCCCATAATCTGTATGCCAACTGAGAGTGGAAATACCTTTGCCAAGCAAAAGAACTTTCCCAAATGAGGCATTAGGAGAAATGAGAGGGATTTAACTATGCAGGGATACTTCTCTTGCAACTGGAAATCAGCTGAACATTTACAACTGCAGTACTCAGATGTGATTACATACCCAACTAATTTATGATAAAAATCTGCTTTACTCATATTTGTCTACAAGTATACCTTTCATGTATTTGGAGCCATTTGGTCCTTCATAGCAGTTCTCAAAGTGGCTCCAGGACCAGCAGCATCAGCATCACTTGGGAACTAGTTAAAAAGGCAAATGCTTGGGTTCCACTGCCAGACCTACTTTATCAGAGTCTCTGGGGTCTGGGCCAGCAGTCTGTGTTTTAACAAGCCCTCTAGATGCTTCTGATGCCTACTGAAATTTAGGTATCTTCAGGTTAGATAAAGTCTTGAACTGGAATGAGATCCCTCAGTAGCTTATAACTTTTCTCATCATCAGAGAATGTAAGAAATTGTTAAAGGCATCCCTTTAGGGGTCTTGTCCTGGGTGGACCAAAGCCCTCCCCCTCACTCTACTCCTAACACTTCTTTTCATCAGCTGCCTCAAGAAAAAGAGGAATGGTCATTAAAGAGAGGCAGGAGATCTGAAAATAGAGCAGTGTGTCATTTATGCAAAGCCTGCAACCTCATTTCCGACTGTTTGATTGTTTTATTTGCCCAGAGGCACTACTTCTCACACATTTGGCTTCTCTTTAGAAGGACCCCCAACTAATCATTTTCATGTGCTTCAATGCACTGCTCTCCCAAGTATTCTTTTTAAATTGAGTGAAAATTAAAACTAATGCATACAGTTTCATAATAACATTTCTTTTAATGAGACCCATCTTCTAATGGAAAGGACTGCCCTACTAAATTAAAAGTAGGGAAATATATAATACACATAATCCAGCACATGAAACCAAAAACCTAATTTATTCATTCATTTCACAAGACAATGTGATGAAACATAACAGGAACATGAGAAAATGAAGTTGTGTTCTCTGTCCGTCTCCTCCTGCCATTTCCCCTTTTCTACTTAGAAAAGGTCAGCATGAGAAAAACATGACCTTAAAATCTACCTCCCAGTAAAGCAAAACCAGTGAAAGCAAATATTTTCTATGTCCTACTAATCTGGAAATCTAATTGTAAATTTTTAAAAAACCTCTTCATTATATAAAATCTTTTTTTAATTTCAAATGTCTTTAACATTAAAAAAAATTATTTTTAGCAAGCCCAGGATGAATTCCAAGTAATTTCAAAATCGCTATCACAATAGTACTTTGGTTATGGGTTTTAAAAAAGTACATAATCTGCAGTGTTTTATGAGGTTATTAAATTGAATTATGAAATTCTAATTGCCTAGAAGTTTGTCCATAAACCACCACTCTCCTGTAGCAGAATGGAAAAGAACACAAAGTATTCCCACCAGGAAGCTTGGAAGCTTGTCAGAACCTAAATGTTTCTCAGACTTCATGGTTTCTTTTAGACCTTTGGATATTTTGCAAAACCTCTGATCAAAAGGTAACCATGACCTCAGAGCTAGGGGTGTGTGTGTGTATGTGTGTGTCTGCATGCACGTGCATGTGTGTATTTAGCTTTTTCTTGGCATGGCTATGCATGCTGAAATGCTGGCATTGCAAGAGGCCAGACTATGTCAACTCCTCCAGTAACTGAGGTGTACTTATTTTATAATGATCACTAACTAAATGGAGATTATTTGCCTTGTGTTTGTGTCTGTGTGTTTTTATTTGTGTGTGTGAGTGTATATGTGTATTAGAAGCTTTTACTTTGTATGTGTGTAATTAAATACTCTCATTTTTTCCAGTCACATAAAAATGCAAATGTTCCCATATCTATTTCAGACCTTTGTAATGAATACATTGAGATCACAAATCTTATTTTAAGATAGAATACTTTTCCCTGAAGGACATCAGCTAAATGATTTATTTTATTTATCTTTTTTCAATTTTTAAAAACAGCATCTGTTTTCTTAAGTTTTCATGATTCAGAGAAAAGACTCTTCATTCCACACATCTCATCATGCAGTTGACCTACATGTACACAGAGTCAGAAGATTAATGTTGAACTTATTTCCATAAAACAGCATGACGTCCAGCTACAAGCCACACAAAATAAATGTTAGTTGAGTAACATTATAAAAGTGGTACTGATAGTTTTCAAATGACTGTACAAAGGAAACCTGTCCAGAGCTAAAGCCAAATAAAACCCCAAGAAACGAAACAAACAAATGAAAAAAGTAAGAAAACCACTTGAAATGAAACAATCTTATAAATTTCATATGTAAACACTCTTATTTTCTGTAGTTTGTAACCAGGATCTAGTTCTGGTGGAATCTTGAAGTACATTGTAAATACTAATTAATAAATCCATACTACACTCCCTGGGCAGTTAAAATGAAAAGTTAGTAGAGATCCAGGCAGTTCATGGAATTTAAAGAAGAGTACTTGGACTGTAGGATCCGTCACAGCAATTATGTTTTGTAAAGAAAAGAATCTTTATTCAGACCTTTGCACAAGTCAGTGGCTGTACTGGACGAACCACCAGCTTCTAGACGTTGAGACCAATCATTCAGCCACAGTGTTTCTTAATTGACACTCTTTGGTTTTGGTGTTGAAGTATTTTTCCTCCAGTGAGTAGGTGGCTCAGTGAGAATCCCAAAAGAAAACAGCTTCTAAAAGGGCTTTTGGTACTTAGAGGTTTTGGAAAAATGATGAGAAGAAGCATTTTCCTGGAGTAAATATTATTTCTTGGAACAAATCAAGGTATTGACTCTAACAACAACAAAAATTCTGTACAGCAGCAACTGGGATAACTTCTGAGAAATTACTTTCTAGTGACATTAAAACAGTAAATATTCAATCTGATTTATAGCTGTTTTTTCTTTTGACTGAAAATGTGCAATGTATGTGGCTTGAATACATGTTTTTGTCTCAAATATTCTACCACACACATTTCCACCAACTGTGAAGGCAAACACATTTTGATGAATGTTATTGCTTATGAAAATTTTCCTTATAACTTGAAATCCTAACTCTGTGGGTTTTTTTTGAACATTCACATTTATAAATGGCCAATTGTTAAACCACTAGCTATTTCTCTTAGAGTTACCATAATAAGGTGACAAAGTAAATGATCCAACCTTTCAGATACTATGAATTTTCTATTTTCTATTTGGGAATAGCATGTAGTAAGAAAAGAATCCTTAATAATGAGAAAGTTTTAAGAATGATTCTTAGATGCCAAGGTTTCTTTTTACCATTTCTCCAAGAAGGGTATTTCAAGTTGTCTGAAGATGTCTTCCATACAAAAAACAACTTAGATAAAACTTGTCTGATCTTGTATTTTTAAAATCATCGGCAAAATGCGTGCTCATTTAGCTGAGTTTGGGGATTCACCCAAATGGAACAAAAATACACCAGCCTATTCTCCTAGTGTTACAGATGTAATTTGGCTAGAACATTTCCTTAGAAGAAAGACATCATTTTCAAAAATCATTTTATATGGTATTAAGGAACACTTTATATGGGACATAAAGTGTTTTATGAAGAAGTCCCATGCCAGATGTGGGAGATGAATCCCAGAGGAGGTGAGCAAATCTCTGTCTCCGATTCAGAATCAGAATCCATGTCAAACTGTTCTTTTTCCAAGCTCAGCCTCAAAGGTCTTTTCAAATCCCAGTGGCACGTATTATCTGCTAGGAGTCTGTAAGACGTGTGAATGTAAGTATCTGGCCAGCACTGGTACCTCCTGTAGCCTGATGCTGCTAGGTTCCCTGTTAGGGGCCTGGGATCAGGTTTAAGTGCCCTGTAACAATAGCATTTAATGAGCCATTCACCCAAATGATACCAACTGTAACAAGGGAAAGATGCATAGGAGGGATAGGCTGTGTGAGACAACCTCGAGTTTCAATTCTGACTATGCCATGTATTGATTGTATGACCCTAGGGTGCTACTAAATTTTTCTAAGTATCACACATTTTGAGTAAAATGATTGTGCTGGTCAATCTGCTGTCTCTCAGATCCTAATTCACCTCATTACATTCTGCTTTGTGTGACTGAAGCTGGGACTCTACCAACTACATTTCCTTGTGCTATCTGGCTTCTTGTTAGCTTATTCAGAAGAAGGGACCGGGGAGGTCTTCCTTCTTCCCTTTTGTTTGCAGTTCTCAGTGACTCACCCACCGTAAGTCTCTTCCTAGCAAGAACTGTTGGCCCCAGATTTTAGCGTCCTGCTAGCACTCATAAAATGAGGCTCATGGTGGCGCAGAGGTATCAGCCGTAGATAAGCAATGACTCTTTCTCAGAAGTCTAAGTTTCAACTTCTTGGTGCCCATTCATTGACCTTCTACATTCTGATATTTTTAATTACTTTCTTTCATCGCTCCAGTATTAGGGATTGTAGTGACTTTCTTGATTACTTCCATCTTCCTTTTTCCTCAGTCAGCAAACCAACACCTATGTATCAACAGCCTATACTAAATTGTCTCCATTGAATTACCAGTATGGTTTCCATTTCCCTGACTGGTTCCAGACAGATACAATATAAGATTTACTTAATCTTTTATGTGGTTTAGATGAGATACTGTATGTCAAATGCCTGTTACAAGGCTTGACATATAAAATATATATCTCATCCCCTTGTAACATTATCTCATATTACTCAAAAGTTATCATGCCCATATCATTATTCATGCCATAACCATTTTTATTTTACTCTGAAATCTATCAAAACTCCTCTCTTCATTTGTAAAAGCTAATCTCATTGGCACAACTCCCCTTAGGAGTGGTAAAATCAGTTGAAAGCAAAAATAATAAGTTTCTGCAAGTTGTGACTTGAGATATAAAGCATTTGAATCGACAGAAGAACCCTGGCTTTGTAACTCTCAGCTGGTTTCAATAAGGTGTGGAATCATAGAAGAATATTAACTGTAAGTTCCCTCATGCACATTTTAAAAATTATTATTGTTTTAGTATTTGTGTAATTGCACCACTAGAGTTATCTTTGCATGTTGGAATAAAAAGCTTTGTTGCTCAGTCTCAGGAGCCACATGACAGTACCATGACGTGTCATCAAAAGATCATGCAATTCTCCTCCTTAATCATCTGTTTTCAATAAGAATTAATAAGACATTTTATTCATAATGAACCCTTACTGTCTTTAATATCTTCTTTATTTTCTCATCCTCTTCTAGTATTATCTTATTCAAAAGTTATCATCATGCCCTTATCATTACTCATGCAATATGTATTTTTATTTCACACCAAAATCTACCAAAACTCAGTTGAGGAAACTTTCTCCAAGTTTATGAGAATATCTCTCATGAATTGCTATTCATGAGAGATACCCATTATAGCTTCTTGCAATTGTTCTCTAACTAGAAATTAATGGTTCTCTAACTAGAAATTTTGTCAGCTCACGTGAGTTAGAATATTCCAAATTTATTGCATAGAACATGTTTATATCATGACTTGTGACTGCCTAGAGGGCTTGATACAAATATTTGTTGTCTGATTTGCCAACCTTTAATATTTTTATGATGGGCTGCATCACCTGAGACTTGCTTTTTTTTCTAAAGGCAAGACCGAAATACCAAGTACATATGTAATATATTTCTTGAAATTTACCAAAGTAGATGATCACTTTTAGGATCTTTTCTAATAGCAGACTCAGTAGAGAGACTTAACCTTTGAAATAATGCTAGGGTCAATGCACCATACTTTTTCTTTCTTCACCCTATAATCAACTGTTCCTCCATAGACGTATTAAGACATTTGTAAAGAAGTAAGCACAATTCTAATGAAACAATTAGATTTTAAGTAGAACAATTGATATGCTTGACCTTGAATTGTTTTATTCATAAAATCAATAGTATAGTGCAAGTTGAAAGTTCCCTATACTCTGACACAGAAATTAAATTTGTGAAATGAAGAGTCAATCACTTTGCTTTCCAGTTCTCAGTCATTACGCTGATAAACTGAGTGGATGACATAAGTTATTGCCTTAGCACAACTAGTGAATCCAGAAACAACTACTCACTTTGAAATATGTGCAGATAAGAATAACTACAGAGCAGGAATCACCTGATTCTGAAATGAACTAACTCTGCATGAAAAAATTTCTAATCATCTCATGACTAATCCCGAGTTAATCACTTATTTAACGATATTATATTCCTTATGCCAATGACCCTATATGTATCTGAACAACTTGAAGGCGTAAGAAGGATAAAAAAATCAATGAAAAACATAAAATCTGCATTCAGTTTGACTTCTAAGATGTGGAAAGTCATGAATGTGATAAAGATTTATGATAACTTCCTCATTCTCTACCCCGATAGTATGTATGCATCATCCTTTACTCCTGATCCATAGGTGGGTAATAAAATTAGAGAGTTATGATGATAGGGACTTAAAAGCCAAGTGTTTCTTACAAGGTAGAGGATAAAATGAGATTGAAACTGTGATAATGCTCTCTATTCATTTGAAAGGATACATTTTTTATCTTCTCTATACTATATTTCATATAGTAATATGCCTATAACTATAGAACTTAGAATAAAGTTTCCTAGCAATTCTTTACTGTTTTCTCCAAAATAAGAAAACAATACTTTCAAAGAAAAATCCTATCTCCTCATAATAATGAGTGCAGTAAATAAAAACATGTATATGCAAACCAACCAATGACCCAGAGGAGAGCACTTGCATTTTCATTCTCACAATTATCTTCAAGTATACTTCTGAAATCAACAAAATTTAAAGGGACAGGTGAAGGGTAAGTTTTGTTGGCTGAGACTTAAGTATGCACTAATGGTTTATAGTCAAAAAATTTTTATTGATCAACTTTGATTTATTTTAAAACTGGAAAATGTAAGTTTGTAAAATTGCATGTGAAGATTTGGTAACGTGAATGTCTTCTGAGCAGTAAATCACATTTGTAGGAAACAAATGAGTTGAAATTTCAAAATATTTGCATGCTGTTAGAAATTCATAACTTTCTAAATTTAAGTTAGTTTTAAAACTTGGCTTGTATGAGTCTCCTAATTCTTTGAAAACTAAAAAAGAATTTGTAGCAAGCAAATTTCAGAGGTTTCTTTTCCCTTGGAACAAATTAGTGGTTCTATAATTTGCTTTCAACTGATTTTACCACTCCTAAGACGTAAACTAAATACTAATAGTTCTGATACATTCTTGTTCATGTGTATTAGTTTTCTATTGCTGATATAACACATCATCACAAACTTAGTAGATTCAAATAATGTAAATTTTTAATCTTTGGGTTCTGGAGTTCAAAAGTTTAAATAGTTCTATGAGATTGAAATCAAAGTGTCAGCAGGGCTGGGCTTCCTCTGGAAGCTCTAGAAAATTATCTGTTTTCATGCCTTTTCCAGCTTGTAGGAGCTGACTACATTCCTTAGCTCATGGCTCCCCTTCCTAAAGCTTCATATGAGACAAAACCAGGTTGAGTCCTTCTTAGATTACATCAATTTAAACCTCCGACTACTATATTCCCTTCTGACTCTCCTATGCATCCTTCCTCCTCTTCAAAGGAACTTTGTAATTATACTGGGAACTTCTGAAGAATCCAGGGTAGTTTCATCTCAATATATGAAAGATAATCACATCTACAAGATCTTCTTTTCCATGCCAGTTAACATATTCCAGATTCAGAGACTACACTTTGCTCTCCAATTTGGAGAAATCATTGGAAGACACTCATTTAATTTACCATATGATGTAGTGACACACAATACTCCTCATAGTCAGAGCACTTGAGCATGTAATTACATCCCAAACATTTTTAAAACTATGTTCATGTTGTTTTACACAGTAAAAGAGATTTTTGCATATGTGATTGAGATAGGAAGATTACCTAGGTGGGGAATTGCAAAAATATTTGTGAAAGAAAGAGGTAGGTATGAAATTGAGTCAGAGAAGGAGATGACAGAAGCAAAAGTCAGAGTGATGTGATTTCTGTCTTTGAAGCTGGAAGGAGGCTGTGAGCTGTGGAATATGGGCAGGCTTTGGAAGATAGAAAGGCATGGAACTTGCCTCTTCCCTAGAGATAATTATTTAACTCTGCTGTTAAGTCTTAGCTCCATGTCTTATCTGTCAGCCCTGTGCATATCAAGGGTATAGGTTCTCCTACTCTCATACACAGGTTTTGTTTTCTCTTTCTTGTTAAGTAGTTTTCCTGTAGCTTAAGTGGGTTTTTTTTCTAGATAAGGGAGGAACTATAATGTGTTATTTTATAGATACATACCCTAAATATACATAATATATATGTGTACAAATAATGTGTAATTACATATGTTCCGGTAATTTCTAATTTCTTGATTATATCACACACTGTGGTTTACTGTCAAGCACGCATTCATTTGATTAGTCTTCTGTAATGCTCTGTTTAGTGTATACTTTCACCATCTTGTCATACTTCTTGAATTATATTTCTGTTTCCTTTAGTAGTCAACATGTTTCTAATTTATCTTTAGAATCCCTTCAAGCCATTCTAGCCTCAAATGAAAAAGTATGATCATTACCCCATTTTCTTCTGCAAACAGAAATGCAGCAGCATTTTTTTCTCCATATTTCTAGAATCCTCCCAGAGTTACTGTTCATGACCATGTAAGTTGTACTTTGTACAGCTCTAGGGGCACTGCTTACCACAGTCATCATATAACAGATTGGCATACTACTGATTGGCACAATTTGTAGATGGTAACTACGTACTTTAAAGAATTGTCAACTGTTCCTACATTGCACAAAGGTGGCATTCTGGCCAGTGAGTGCTACTTACAATTTGATATCAAAAACTTATAATTTGACAAGAATGACCAAATTTTTGCCCTCAGGTCTGATGCAATAACAAGGACCAAGCTTACTTTTCTGAAGTAAATAACTGGACAATTGGACTAAATATATTTATCAATTAGTTTTGGGCATTGAACAATAGAACGAAACAGTGAAACGAAACAAACAAGGTCTGCTATATGGTCACGACACTTTTCTGCATAGTTGCAACTCCTGAATCACAGGCACAGAAAGGAGCCCAAATAGAACTTCAAAGACTTTCTGAATTGAGGAGATAGAAATCAGAGAATGAAGAGACAGAGAGTGCATGGCAGAGCTCCAGAAAGGAGGAAAGAATGAAGAGAAAAAGCTCTTGGAATATGCTTGGAGTACCCTTCACATTTTTGCTGTAAACTAATCAGAGCATGCATAAAGTTCAAGTCCATGAGACTGCAGAGGATAATTAGTAATGTGCAACCTGAACAAAACCCAGAGTTGAGACAAAGAGGAAAGATACATGCAATCTGGCTACTGAGAGTCCCTGGTGATAGCTCATGGGACCATGCATTAATAGTCGAGCTAAAGTACACCAAGAATGAAGCCTATCGTATGCCAATCATAATAAAGCTTAAAAAGAGGACTTAAAAAGATCAAACTAATCTACAAGTAACTCAGACTGCTTGCCAGAGGAAAGTAAAGCACTTTTTAAAGGAAAACAACAACAGCACAACCATTCACATTTCCAGCATTAAAAAAAAAAAAAATTACTAGACATGCCAAGATGCAGGAAAATGTGAAGCATAATCAGGACTAAATTAGATAATAGAAACAAAATCAGAAATGTGAAGGATCTTGAAACTAAAAGATAAAATTGTTATTAGAGTTCATAAAACTATGTTTAACTATTTTAAAATTGAATATAACAAACTAGTGTTAAAAGAAAGAGCAAAACCTAAAGAGTGTCTATGGTATACTATGCTGCATGTAGAAATGAATAGGACTTAAGGAAATATGTGTGTATGATTTTTTGTGCAAAATAAACACAGAAAAATAAAATCCAGAAACAAAAGAGATTGTTTAGCTAAAGAGGTGGGTGTGAATGGGTTAGAAAGAGTGGAGTAATAGAAACATAATAGCACAAAAGAGGGAAGAATGACACTTTGCTGAGTATTTTTTGAGCTCTGATTCTTAGAGCTATAATCATATTTCGCATGTCCTCAAAAAATAAATAATTAAAATTTAGCAGGATGTGGCAGAATGGAATACAAACAGTAACAAATGGATTCAACTCTCTTACAAACCATAATTACAACCATATAGATAGAATTGGGGCAGAAAAGAGCTAAACAAAGTAACTGAAAACAAACAAAAAAAAAGCAACAGTTTTTGACTATATCTTTAAGGCCAAAGACAAAAAGAACTATGCACAAATATTTTACCATAGTTTACAAATGTATTTTCACAAGGGTATGAGTTTGCAAATATGAAACTACTTTATGTGTATGCTAGGATTGAGCAAACTGTAAATATACTGTGGATAATGAGAGCCAGGTTTTCTACCATCAGAGCATGGAGTTGCAAATAAGGGAAAGAGAAAGGCTATAATGCATCCTGTAGTGTTGGATTGGAATCAAAAGTATTATATGAAATCATTGTTTTTAGTATACGTACAGATGGATAATTGTAGAAATAAATATAGATGTGTAAAAATGTGTAAGTATACATACATACATTTTCTAGCTCCTCTAACAAAGGGGCCTAGAAATGACCCGTCTCAGTAAAAATGAGAACACCGTTCTCCAATTAAAGGAACCAAGGATCCTTGGAGACATGTTTGACGCCAGGGTTGGACAGGGAAAATACAAGATAGTTTGAAATATTTTGTCATGACAGAAAGTAAGGAAATGCCCACAAAACAATGGGAAAACATGAAAAGGAAACAGAATTCAATTTGAATAAACTTCCACAGCCAAATTTGAGAAAATTTGAGCAATAATGTAAATAACAATAGTGATAGATTACAATCTACAGAAGAAAAGTTTTAATTAATCCAGGTCGGGCATGGTGGCTCATGCCTGTAATCCCAGCACTTTGGGAGGCCCAGGCAGGTGGATCACTTGAGGTCAGGAGTTTGAGACTAGCCTGGCCAACATGGTGAAACCCCATCTCTACTAAAAATACAAAAATTAGCCAGGCATGGTGGCACATGTCTGTAGTCCCAGCTACTTGGGAGACAGAGGAAAGAGAATGGCTTGATCCTGGAAGGTGGAAGTTTCAGTGAGCTGAGATCCTGCCATTGCACTCCAGCCTGGGAGACAGAGCAAGACTCCGTCTTAAAAAAATCAATCAATCAGTCAATCAATCAATCCATATTGACATAAATAATAATATGTTAAATAAACCAAAGGGGAGAATGGGCAATATTTTCTTACAGTAAAATTTTATTAAACATAGGGGACATAAAGAAAATATAAGAATCATCATTTTGCAAATATCACAGGAATAATTATTGCAAAAAAGAATCTTTGAAAGATGCTAAGATTAGTTGTGAATATATGTTTGGAAAGAATATATTTGCATATGAAAGTATCTTCCCACAAGATAATTATAGAATAGTAACTTCAAAGTGGAGATGCCACCTTAACCAAGTGATCAAAGTTAATGTAACTAATAACAAGATAAATCAACCTTATGTAATTTATTATATAATGCACTGAGCAGGACAAAACATCAATTCTATGATATTCTTACACAAAATGTATAACTTTGGTCCTAATCATGAGAAATATCAGACAAACTGAAATCAAGGAGGCACACTCTACAAAATAACTGCCAATATTCTTTAAAAGCATGTTAGAAAGGCTGAGGAATTCCCCAAAGACATAGAGACATGTCAACTAAATGCAATGGAGAACATGGATTGTGTCATGAACCAGAGATGGACATCAGTAGGATACATAAAATAACACCCCAATATTTGAACATTAAACAAAATACTTCAGAAAAGCCCACGGGTCAAGAAAAGTATCACAGAAACCAAACAAAAAATAGTTTAAACTGAAAGAACATTTTATAACATAATTTTTAAAAAGTGGGATGCAGATAAAGCATTTCTTAAAGGTAAATTTATAGATATACTATATATATATATAAAAAATAAAAGGCTTAAATTGATGACCTTTAGGTTCTTATTTAAGAAGCTAAAAAAAAATGAGTAGCAAAATATATCCGAATTAAGTAGAAGGAAGAAAATAATAAAGATAAAAATGTAAACAAAAAAATACCAAATAACCAAAAGGAAAGCTAATTAATAGACCTACAAGTTGGTTCTCTGAAAAAAAAATTCTTTTATTTATTTATTTATTTTTATTGTACTTCAGGTTCTGGGGTACATGTGCAGATCATGCAGGACTGTTGCATAGCTACATACATGGCAATGTGGTTTGCTGCCTCCATCCCTCTGTCACCTATATCTGGCATTTCTCCCCAGGTTATCCTTCCCCAGCCTCCCTACCCCCTGCTATCCCTCCCCTAGTCCCCCACAACAGACCCCAATGTGTGATGCTCCCCTCCGAGTTTCCATGTGTTCTCATTGTTCAACACCCACCTGTGAGTGAGAACATGCAGTGTTTGATTTTCTGTTCTTGCGTCAGTTTGCTGAGAATGATGGTTTCCAGGTTCATCCATGTCCCTACCAAGGACACAAACTCATCACTTTTTATGGCTGCATAGTAGTATTCCATGGTGTATATGTGCCACATTTTCCTTGTCCAGTCATCAATGGGCATTTGGGCTGGTTCCAGGTCTTGACTATTGTAAACAGTGCCACAATGAACATACATGTGCATGTGTGTTTATAATAGAATGATTTATAATCCTTTGGATATATACCCAGTAATGGGATTGCTGGGTCAAATGGAATTTCTATTTCTAGGTCCTTGTGGAATCGCCACACTGTCTTCCACAATGATTGAACACTCCCCCCAACAGTGTAAAAGTGTTCCTATTTCTCTACATCCTCTCCAGCATCTGTTGTCTCCAGATTTTTTTAATGATTGTCTTTCTAACTGTCCTGAGATGGTATCTCAATGTGGTTTTGATTTGCATTTCTCTAATGACCAGTGATGATGAGCATTTTTTCAGATGTTTGTTGGCCTCTTATATGCCTTCTTTTGAAATGTGCCTGTTCATGGCCTTCACCCACTTTTGAATGGGTATGTGAAAAATTCTTAAACAATGGCCAGCAAGATTTATCAAGAAAAAATAGAGAAGTTACAAATTTTAGATAGTAGGAATTAAATAGAGGATATAACTACAGAACCTACAGACAGACATCAATATAATTATAAAACCTTTAGCCCAGTGCATTTGACAAATGAGATGACATGCCAAATTCTTTGTAAAACTCTAATTCTTAAAACTGATGCAAAAATAAATAGAAAAAGTAATAGCTTCTATGTATTAAAGAAAACAAACTGACACAAGAACAGAAAACCAAACACCGAATGTTCTCACTCATAAGTGGGTGTTAAACAATGAGAACACATGGATGCAGGGAGGGGAACATCACACACAGGGGCCTGTCGGGGATGAGGGGGCTAGGGAAGGGAAAGCAGAGTTTGGGGGGATTGGGAGGGATAACATTAGGAGAAATATGTAATGTAGATGACAGGGAGATGGATACAGCAAACCACCAAGGCACATGTATACCTATGTAACAAACCTGCACATTCTGCACATGTACCCCAAAACTTACAGTATAATAACTTTTTTTAAAAAAAGAATTTTTTCTCTTCAATTTAAAAAGATTTCTATAAAATAATTCCAGGCTACATGGTTTCTTAGGTGAATTCTATCAAACACTTAAGAAAGTACAGAGTCCTCAACTCATGGTGGTTTTACTTATGCTGTTTTGATTTTATAATGGTGCTTTCTTCTGTGTACATTAACGATAAGCGTCAATACAACCATTCAGTTTTTCACTGTTAGTATAGTTTTCAATAAATTGGATGAGATATTCAATACTTTATTTTAAAATGGGCCTTGTGGTAGATGATTTTGCCCAATTGAAAGCTAACGTAAGTGTTCTGAGCAGGGTTAAAGTAGGCGAGGCTAAGCCATGGTGTTCAGTAGGTTAAATGTATTAAATGCATTTTAGACTTATAATAATTTAAATTTAGGATGAGTTCATTAAGACATAAGCCCATTGTAAGCTGAGGAGTATCTATAATATCAATCTTGAATAGATTCTTTAAAAAATAGAATTTAAAGGAACCCTTCCTAGTTTATGAACCCATTATTGTTCTGATTCAAAATGAAGACAAAGGCATTATAAGTAATACAACTTCCATGTTTATCCCTCATAAACATAAACTCAAAAGTCCTTAAAACATAATAACAAATTGAGTGTAGCAGTACACAGAGTGCATAATAAACAATGAGCCGATGAAATTTCTAACAAGATTGCAAGATTAATTTAGTATTTGAAAATCAATTTAATTAATCAATTTTATTCATCTGGGTGATTACACCTGGCAAAACTCAGCAAATGTGCACTTAAAACTGGAGTATTTATTTTATGTAAACTATGGTTCAATACAATTGAT
>NW_016107584.1:858039-883882 GCF_001604975.1 Cebus imitator
AGGGAACAGGAAGCATCAGGGCTTATGTTATAACTAATAGAAGCCTCCCAATTCCAATAATTTGCTTTCAAGTAGGCCTGATCCTTCTGCTGGAGGATACCTCTGGCCCAGGTGCGCTACAAATGCATTGCCCAAAGTTGCTACTAACACCTTAGTGATGGAAGTGAGAAGAGGGTACTGGAGAAAGAAGAGGTATACAGGGTTTCAAATATACTTTCTCTTTCCAAAGAACACTCATGAAGGCAGTGGAAAGCAAACAAGCTGCTAAATAAGTCACAAGTATGTTCTCATACAATTTTGTGATTAATAGGATATTCAACCAATAAACTTTATTTTACATAGTTCCTCCTCTAAAGGAATGAACTTGTGGATTGCGACATAGGGCTGACATAACTTGTTTTCTCTATTTACTTCGGTTGTTTTCCTTCTCAAGTTTTGTTTGCAATACATTAGGAAAAATATAATTGGGTTATAAAGCTTCAAAAAGGACTTCCTGGCAGCCTCACACTTGTTTCCATGTGGTACCTGTGGTTAGCATTGTTTTCTCATTAGCACTTTCCTACTTGATTAATTAATGTATGAAGGACAAGCCTGACATCTACTGTGAATTTCTACCAAAGTATTTTAGTAGAAAAATAAATATCTAATGGTGCTGTGGACTGCTAAAATGTATAAAACATTAAGAATCTAAAAATAGACTCATTTCCCAATTATGTCCCAGAGCAACTATGCACTCTGATTAAATTACTACTTTTATTCAGAGTCATCCATTTGCACGTCTAAGAAATGGATTCATACCAATTGTCCCATTTTGATCTCAAAGAGGTCCAGAATATGAGAGATGTGATCACGGGACGCTTCATGAAATGTTTCCAAGTTAAAGTCTACAATGAAACTAGATTCACCATACCCTCATTTAAAATCCTGATTTCTAAAATTGTATTAATATTGTTTAATTATGAACTGTATCCTTTTAGAATACTTAGAGCCAAGCAGTATTTATATTTTTACAGAACAAACAAATTATCTATGAAATAATCATTCAGATGTAGAGACTTCCTACTGGCCTTACATATGACTATAAGTAAGTGAAAAAAAGCATGTGAACATTAGCATATTTATTATATAATTATATAAATGCGTATATGTTATATATAACATTCAATAGTCATGCTTATACATAGTTTCAATTCATGCTTCTAAAAGCCATCACTCAATGTAGCCATTATCATAGGTTAATAAATAATCTCTGAAAATTTGCTTGCAGTAAGTTGCACGATATCCTATCATAAAGATTTTGATGCCCTTTTTAAGCCGTAGTTTTAGGTAATGTTATATCTGATATTTTCCTGCTACATATATACTATTATTTTAAATTTAATAGTAGTTGATTTTTTGTCAACATACACGATTTCTTCCTCACAACAGAGTCCAATAATTGGTTGTAACTTTATTTCCTTCCAACTTTTATTTTAGGTTCAGGGGTACATGTGCAGGTTTGTTACATGGGTAAAATATGTGTTGATGGGGTTTGGTGTACAGATTATTTAGACATCCAGGTAGTAAGCATAGTATCTAATATGGAATGTTTTGATCCTCCTTCCCCCACCCTCCACCCTCAGTAGACCTTGTGTCTATTGTTCCTTTCTTTGTGTCCAAGTGGACTCAATATTTAGCGCCCACTTATAAGTGAGAACATGCAGTGTTTGTATGGTTTTCTGTTGCTGCATTAATTCATTTAGAATAATGGTCTGCAGTTCCATTCATATTGCTGCAAAAGACATTATTTCATTCTATTTTATAGCTGTGTAGTATTCCATAGTATATATGCACTGTATTTTTAAATCTAGTTTACTGTTGACAGGCATCTAGACTGAGTCCCTGTCTATTGTGAATAGTGCTATAATGAACATACGTGTGCATGTGTCTATGACAGAACAATTTATATTCCTTTGGGTATATACCCAGTAGTGGGATTGTTGGGTTTAATGGTAGTTCTGTTTTAAGTTACTTAAGAATTCTCCAAACTACTTGCCACAGTGACTGGACGAATTTACATTCCAGATGAAACTGGAGTGTTCCCTGACTCCCCTTGCAGGACGTGCAACAAGGGTGTAGCTTGTCTGTCTGGCCACCACATGTGCTGTCAACCCCCTTACAGGGCCAGGGGAGCATGCAGACATGCAGGTGCAAAAGCTAGGGCAAGCAGCCATGGTAGCATCTAGGGATGGGTGCCTGTGACTCTCATAGCCCAAGTGGGCATGTGTCACAGTGTGCTCTTTTAGCTTTGCCATCCACAGATAGCTTAAGTGTTAACAAGCTCAGTGCCCTCTTAGTACCCAGGCCCTTGAGCAGCATTCAGAAAGAATCAAGTTGCACACAGCCCTGAGGATGGTGAATGTGGGAGTTTTATTGAGTGGTGGAAGTGGCCCTCAGTGGTATGGATGGGGCACAGGAAAGGGGATGGAATGAGAAGATGATCTTCCCCTGGAGCTTTGCCATCCAAAGGCTGATCTTTTCTCCAACCACTGCCAGCCAAACTCCTCTTGGCATTCAGATGCTTCTTCTCTTCTCTCTGCCACATCATTCTGCCATTCTTCTACTCTTCTGTTCATCTCCTCATCTGCTTGTCTGCTTCTGGAGCCTGGGGTCTGGGGTTTATATAGGTACAGGATAGGGGGGCATGGTGGGCCAAAAGACAACTTTTGGGTGCAAAAACAGGAATGTCTGTTTCCGTTTATGGCCATGGGTTTCCAGGCTTCAGGGTGGGGCCTTTGCCAGGGAACCACCCTTTTCAACCCAGTATTTCTCTGTCTCCTGTCTATATCACTGCCAGCAATGTATAAGCATTCCTTTTTCTCCACAAGCTCACCAGCATCAGTTATGTTTTGAGGTTTTAATAATAGCTATTCTGGCCAGTGTGGTATGGTATCTCATGGTTCTGATTTGCATCTTTCTAATAATTAGTAATGTTGAGTATTTTTTCATATGCTTGTTTCCCACATGTATATCTTCTTTTGAAAAGTGTCTGTGCATGTTCTTTGCTCATTTTTTAATGGGTTTGTTTGTAGATGCTGAATAGTAGATCTTTGTGAGATGCATAGATTGAAAATATTTTCTTCTGTTCTGTAGGTTGTTTGTTTATTCTGTTGATAGTTTCTTTTGCTGTGCTGAAGCTCTTTAGTGTTATTAGGTCCCACTCGTCGATTCTTCTTGTTGCAATTGCTTTTGAAATCTTCATCATGAAATCTTTGCTAGCATCTATGTCCAGAGTAATATTTCCTAGGTTTTCTTCTAGGGTTTTTATACTTTTGGGTCTTACATTTAAGTCCTTCATCCATCTTGAGTTGATTTTTGTATATGGTGAAATGAAGGGGTCCAGATTCAATCTTCTGCATATGGCTAATCAGTTATACCAGCACAATTTATTGAATAAGGAGCCTTTTCCCTGTTGCTATTGTCAACTTCATCAAAGATCAGATAGTTGTAAGTGTATGGCTTTATTTCTGGATTCTCCAACCTGTTTCATTGGTGTATATGTCTGTTTTTGTACTAGTATCATGCTGTTTTGGTTACTATAGACTTGTAATATAGTTTAAAATTGGGTAGTGTAATGCCTCCAGCTTGCTTCCTTTTGCTTAGAATTGCTTTGGCTGTTCAGGCTCTTTTTTGGTTTTATATGATTTTTAAAATAGTTTTTTTTTTCTAATTCTGTGAAATGTGTCATTGGTAGCTTCATAGGAATAACATTGGCTCTGTTAATTGCTTTGAGTAGTATGACAAATTTATGACTATTGATTCTTCCAATCTATGAGTATGGAATGTTTGCTTTGTCTCTGATTTCTGCCAGCAGTGTTTTTTAGAACCTTTTATTGTATTGACTCTCACAGCACATTGCCAACTGATTTCCAATATGTTGCACATATCCATACTTCAAACAATTTTTAATAAATGTAATTATCTCATTGCAGGAATAGTGTTTGCAAACATAAACATTCCACTGGTCTTAGGTGCCACCCATCGTGACTTTTCCTCTGTTTTATTTTACCCTCCATGACACAAAGTGCTATCACTCAAAATTCATTTCTACAAAGAGGAGTGAATTCTCCAATAATATTTTTTATCAATTGCAAACAAGGTGTCGATGGATGAAGGTGAACATTTATTTCTATGCTTATGGGTCATTTTTATTTCTTCATCTATATATTTTTAAAATCTTTGCTCACTTTTTTCTTAAGGCTCTTAGTTTTACCACCTATATGGTTACAACTCCATAGAGTAATAAAATTAATAATTCATCTAATGGAGTTTCATGAAGAACTTTTCCCAATTTGTCATTTTAACTTTTATGCTTTTTGCTTTTTGGACACAAGTTACAACCAGGCAATCACAGGAACTGTATCTTCTTTTCTGCCCAGGATAGTGGGCAGAAACAATGTCTCAGTCCTAGGGTACCCCTGTCATTTTCGTTTCTCCTCCATCTTTCCGCTAACACTGCATAAACAAATGAAGTAAAATTGATGCTCCAAATTTATTTCATTTAAATGAAACATCTTAAACAATTAAGAAGAAGTAGTGAAGAAAAAATGGGAAAATCATCAGAAAGGAGAATGTTTCTGGAGAAGACAACAGGAGAGAAGAAATTGACAGAAAGTAAAGAAAACCCATAATATTGCCATCATTTGAGAGACATGATTAAGTCTGAAAGTATGCAAGGGAACTAGAACTTAATTTGGATTTAGAGGTTTATAATGATAAGTAAATAATCGGATCCACTTCAGCCTGTTTAGTATTGTGTAGTATCTTTCTGGTATCTTCAATGCCTGTTGTTTAACATTTCAGTGAGGAGAGCTTGAGAATTACAGTGCTACCGCTGGTATTTGTTAATGAACCTTTAAATTGGCCATCACTGTTATAGCCTGTTTATGTTGGCTTGGCTATGTTGGCTCTTTTATTGAAATAGACAACATGATTAATTTACTTGAGTCCTCTAACATGTTTGTGTTGAATCCAGTTTAAATGACTGTCAGAAATAATGCCAGATTTTAGACTGGTGACAGAACATTCCTACAAAAATCTCCAACAAGGAATGCCACTTCTCAAAGAGCAAAGGAGAGAGAAGCAGTTGAAAGAGGACGGAAGAGCAGCACATTCATGTCAATCACGTAGATAAGAGAAGAAAGAAATTAAATTACAAGAAAATTGAAGAAGTTTTGAGCCTAACTACCAATACAGATTGCCTGCTCCATTATGTCAATCTTTGGTGGTGGTATGGATTAATGATTTTTTAAGAAATATATTTTATTACCTTCTGTCTACTAAAATGCCAGAGAATGCTAACCATCATATAAAAACCAAGTTTTCCATTTTTTTCCATATGAAATGTTCATGATGCATAGCAACAACCAGATACATCCCAGACTTAAGCAGTGAAAAGCAAACATTTCAGCTGGAGAAAACATAAAGTCACATTTTCCATGCCTGACAGATTTAAAGTTTAAGATGCCTTTTGGTAATTTTAATTTTCAAAAAATTTTAATTTTCAAAAAATACAATTAACCATTGATTTTTGTCTTATGCCATTGCCTTTTAAATAAGATAGTGAAGCAAAGGTGGTGTTGACTTAGTTTACAAAGAAACTTCATAAAATGTCACATTTTGCTATTGATTTTGCCATTATTCTGAATGTTTGCTTTCAAAGATAAAACAGAAAACAGCCTTTAGCAAAGACTTCAAAATAAAAGATAGTAAATAAGATTCTTGAAATTCTATGTAAAAAAAGATATTGTTTTGTCTTCTGATATCCAGCATAAAAAATTGAGAAACAAAATTTTTGAGGATTAATTTGTATTTTTATTTTTCTATGGACATCTTCACATGCTTGCAGTGAATTATTTTATAGTTCAACCTCTTTGAAGCTGAATTGGTTTGGGGGTTAAATGTTGAAGTTCAGAGTATATAAGCAGATGCATCAATGATTCCACATAATACAAGGACATAAGAAGTTAACAAAGTTATTGCATGACGAGGAAATTATAATGCTATGCATACTGTCAGGTCACTTTCAACTACCTGATAATAAAGTGGCTTGAACAAAACAAAGTTGGAGACAACAGTCATACCTGCTTAGATGTTGTGAGGTAAATTCAGTTGTAAGGCAAATGAAGTTGATGTTGTAAATAAAAATTAAAATAAAATATTTGTGTACCACTGATTAACAAATGGTGGATTCTTATATTTATATATTTATAGTCGGTAAATATATATTATATGTATATACACACATTACAAGATAAAAATATCTCTCTTGTAATGTGTAGAAAATGTTTTTGCTGGGGACAAAAATGATGAAATCATTTCTGAAAAAGTTTTCTGGAAGTGCATGCCTCCTGCTTCCCTTCCTTCTGCATGTTAAGTGCCAAGAAATAAAAAATATTTCAGAGTTCAGCTCTGGGTATTTCTGTACAAGATTTTTCTTTTAAACAATTACACAAGAGATTGATATTCATTATAGAAGAACTAGAAAATGCAGATAAGCAAGTGGAAAATATAAATTTTACATTGCATATACTCCCAACACACTAAAATACTCTCTTAATGTATTGGTGTGTATCTTGTATATGTATAGACTTGAATATGTATACGTATATGTATATGTATATGTACGCACCCATTCAGTAAGTGTCTACTGGGATTCAAAAGACGCATCAGAGAAGGAAACAGACAAAATTTCCTGCCCCTATAAAGCTTAGCTGGTCAAGCCAAACAAAAGCAAAACAGAAACAATATACACTATGTTAGATAGTGATAAGTGCTAAGGAGTAAAATAAAGCTGGCAAGGGAGATAGGACATGTTGGAGATTTTGTTTTAAATAAAGTTGCCAGAGACTGTTTCATTGGTGTGAGTTGAGCAAACCCCTAAATTTAGGAAGCAAGGGAGTGAAGCTATAGGGATATCTGCTGGAAGGATTTTCTAGGCAGTAGGAACAGCCACGTCAAAGGCCCAATGATGAGAACACGCCCAGTGAGTTGGAGCTGGAGTGAAGCCAATATCAAAATGTATTTATTTGTTCTTTCTACAATTTCTTCTCTGACTCATGGATATTTGAAATCGTTTGTTTAATTTCCAAATGTTTGAGTTTTCCTAAACGTCTGGTTGTTATTGATTTCTAATTTAATTTTATTGTTGGTACAGAACATAGCAAACAAAAGGGATGCAGTCTTAGTTTAAAAGAGGTTTAATATGTGATATGTTTGTTGGTATTGTTTCAATTTAAAAAAAAATTTTTTTGACTTACGTTATGGCACAGCACATGATCTATCATGGTGGATATATTATGTACACTTGAAAGACAATATTTTTGTTTGCTCTTTGATGGAGTATTCTATCAATGTCAGTTAGAACAAGGTGGTTAATAGTGTTGTTCAAATTATCTGTACCTTTTTTTTGTTTGTTTTTGGGTAGAACTGGGAATCTCTCTGTGTTGCATAGGCTGATTTTGAATTCCTGACCTCAAGTGATCCTCCCACCACCTCCTTCCAAAGAGCTGGGAAAATTGCAGGCATGGGCCACCACACGAAGCCCTTTACTGACTTTTAAAATTTAGTTTTTCTATTGTTTCTGAAAGAGGAGAAAACTTTGCTTACTAAAATGTCTCTTAATTTTGTATTTATGTTTCTTTGTTTAATTCTGTCAGTTTTTGCTTTATCTATTTCGAAATCCTATTCACAAACACATACATAATTATGATTATGTCTTCCCATTGGAAGGACTTTTATTGTTTTCAAAACTCTTAATCTTTGGTAATATTCTTTCTCTTAAAATTTGCTTTATGTATCATTAATATAGCCAGTGAAATCTTCTTTTGGTTAGCATTTGCGTAATATAAATTTCTTATCTTCATTTACTTTGAATTTATTTATTTGTCTTCAAGTTTAAAGTACATTATTAACAACATATAGCTATCATGCTTTGTTTTAGAATCTCTGCATTTTTGTAAGTATTTTTATTTAAAGTGCATTTCTGACAGACAGCACAGTTGGGTTCTGCTTCTATCTTTTTGTCCAGAGTTTTAAAAATTGGGTGTCCTTATTTTTCATATTTAATGTAATCATCAATATGGTTCCATTTAGATCTGCCATTTTATTGTATGTTTTCCATTTGTCCCTTTAATTAGTTTTTTTCTTCCTCTACTCTTTTCCTTATTTTGGCTTATTTGAATATTTTTCAAATTTTATTTTATTTTAGCTTTTAACTCATTAGCTGCTTACGTTCAATTTATTTTATCTTATCTTTTATCTCATAATATGTTTTTTTTTTACTCTAGAGATTACAGTGCACATATTTACGTTTTATAACCAATGTAAAGTTAATATTGCACCACTTTACACAAATTATAGAAGCAGTGCAAGTATATAGGCCTATTTACCAAGGGCCCATTACTTAGTGTTTGTATACACTACATGTACTCAGATTACAAATACAGTAAGTTATAATTTTGGGTCAAAATATATATTTATATATATAATTAGCAAAAGCAATAGTGTTTTGTATTCATCTGGATATTTATCATTTTGAACATTCTTCATTTCTTCCTGAGGATCCAATTAGTATCTACTACCATTTTTCTTCAGCCTCAATAAACTGATTTAGTTTCTTTAGCATTTCCTAAGATGCCAGTCTGCCGTTAATTTTTATTCATGTATTTTGAAATTCTCTTACTAGTTGCCGTAGAATTGTTATAGCTTCTTGATGAGTTGACCTTGTTATTATTATAAATGCTTCTCTTTGTCCCTGGAATTTTTCCTTTTTCTGCTCAGTCCACTTTGTCTGATTTAATAGAACCATTCCCGGGTTCTTTCAAGAAGAGTTTTCAGGGTATAACTTTTTTCATTCTTTAATTTTTAACTTATGACTTTATACTTAAAGTTGGTTTCCTATACACAACATGCATATATAGGTCATAGTTTTTATCCAATCTGACAATCTTTAGTTTTATTGGAGTGTTTGGAACACTGCTATCCAACAAAAATGTGTATCAGAAATATAAGTCACATATGTAATTTTAAAAAATTTTAGTAGATATTAAAAATCCAGTGAAAAGTTACTTTAGTGTATTATTTATCCATACATATTCAGAATATTATCATTTAAGCATCTTATTAATGAAAAAATAAAGAGATATGTAACAGTATTTTTACTTGTACTAAATCTTTGAAATTCAATGAATGTTTTACACTTATATCACATTTCAATTTGGCCTAGCCACAAATCATACATTTAATAGACCAATGTGACTATAGTATTGGATAGCACATTATATCCAATGTGGATATCAACTATGTGAAGGTTCTTTTATTTTGCTCTGTATATATTCCATATATCCTTTATTTTTCCCCCAATATTCCACCTACCAAGCTTAGGAAATCAATTTAATGATTATATTGTGCCTCTGCTTTTATTTATAACACAGATTTTATTTTCAGTGGTTGCTCTATGGTTTATTATACACATGGTTAGCTTGCTAGAGTCTATGTTAAGATCCCACTATCACTTACATATAGTGTTAGAGCCTTGTAAGAGTATGTCTCCATTTCCACTTTTCCTTTTTGTGCTATTTGTCATATCGTTTATTCTACTAATGCTATACAGCTCACCAGGCATTGCTATTATTTTTGCTTACAACAGAAAATTCTCTTCTACAGAAGTTTTTTTAAAGTAAAAAAAGGTCTCTTTTATTTATTCACATATTTACCATTTCCTGCATACTTATCCCTTTTGCAGATTGAACTATATATTTGGTATCAATTTTTGCCCGAAATTTTCCCTTTAGTATTCCTTTCAGTGCAGGTCTTCTTAAATTTTTGGAAATTTTGTTGGTCAACAAGTCTTTATTTTGTCTTCAGTTTTGAAAGACATTGTCATGGGTATAGCATTCTTTCAATATCTTAAAATATTCCAATGTCTTCTGACTTTCATAGTTTCCAACAAGAGGTACCCTCTGATGTCGCTTCATTTTTTTCTCTTTGACATGCATGTCTTTCTTCTTCTGTGTTTTTTTTTTTTCCCTTTAGAATTTATTCCTGATCACTGATTTTTCAGTGATTTTACTAAGATATGTAGTGGTTGGTTTCTATATCATGATTTTTTTTTTTTTTTTTTTTTTTCATATTTATTGAAGCTGTGTATCTATGATAGTCATCACATTTGTAAACTTTTTTCCTGCCTGGTTCATTTCTTTCTCTTCTGAAACTCTTATTACAAAACTGATAGCATGGTTGATAATGTCATTCATTGTATATATTTTTTCTCTTGCCTTGAAGTTCAATGACATTTCCTATTATAGTACCTAATTTGCTTTTAATCTCACTCAATGTATTTTTTTCATTCCATATATGGAATTTTTATTTCTAGACATCCAGTATGAATTCTGTTCACAAATTCATTATGATCTTTCTGTTTAAGGCTTTATTATATTCAGGTTTTGTTTTATTCCCTTTCCCGTATTTCTATATTAATCACACCTATTTTTAAAATTCACAGACTAATTTTTAGAGCTGCTTTAGGTTTATAGAAAAAAGTAGGCAGAAAGTGCAAAGTTTTATACACCCTCTCCCCAATACTTTAACAGTTTTCCCTATTCTTAATAGTGTGGTATTAGATTAGATCAGCGTGGTTAACTTGTTATAATTGATGAACTCATATTGATACATTATTATAAACTAAAGTTCTTAGTTTAAATTAGAGTTCCCTCTTGTAGAGTGTTATCATTTTTTGACAAATGTATTATGACATATATCCACCATTACTATATCATACAACATAGTTATGATGTCTTTAAAAATCCTTTTTGCTCCACTTACTCATCCTTCACTCCCTCCTTTAATCCCTGGTAAGCACTGCTTTTTCTACTTTGTCTTTAGTTTTGTCTTTTCCAGAATAAGATATAGATTGAATTAACCAGTACATTGCCTTCTTAGATTGGCTTCTTTCACTTAGAAATATATACTTGGGGCCATTCATGCATTTTTTGTAGCTTGATTGTTGATTTTCTTTTATTGCTGTATAATATCTCATTTAAGTGTATACTACAGTTTATCTGTCCACCTATTGGGTGCTCCAAAATTTGCAATTATAAAGATATTTTAAACATTTGTGTTCAGGATTCTGTGTGAAAATCAATTTTGAATTTAAGTACATAAATATCTAGGGCCACAGTTGCTAGATCATATGGTAAGAGGATCATTAGAATTCTGAGTAACTACCAAGCTGTATTTCAAATAACAATGAAGATACAACCAACTCATCACAATTTATGAGATAGGGCAATAGCACTGTTTCGAGAGAAATTTACAGAAGTGAATGCATATGCTAGAAAACAAGAAAAAAATCTCAACGATCCTAGCTTTTATCTAAGAAAATTTAAAAAAAGGAGAAAATTAAATACAAAGTAAAAAGAAGGAAAGTAATAATATTGCTTGCTGCATCCGTCGATTAGCTATAGAATGATAAATAGTCTCCAACTATCATAGTGGGTTTGCACATTTCTCCTTATAGTTTTATCATTTTTTGCCACACATATTTAGACAGTCCATTGTTAGGCATATAGATATTAAAGATTTTATGTATTCTTAAAGAATTGATCCCTTGGTCATTATGTAATGGCCTTCTTTATCACTGATAATTTTCCTTGTTCTGATATTATCTTTGTATAAAATTAGTACAACAACTCCAGCTTTTTTTTTTTTTTCATTAGTTTTGGCATAATATATTTATCTCTATTCCATTACTTTTAATCTATTTGTGTCTTGATATTTAAAGTGCTTTTTTGTAGACAATATATAGATTTTTAAATTCACTCTGATAATACTTGTTTTTAATTATTGTATTGACCATTTATATTAAAGTGATTACTAATATGGTTGATTTAACATCTACCATACTTGTAACTATTTTCTATTCACTCCTCCTGTGTTTCTTTTTTTTCTATCTTTTTGTGCTTTCTCTAGTTTTAATTGGGCATTTTACATGATTTCATTTCCTTTCCTCTCTTAGCACATCAATTATATTGCTTTTCTAAAAAGAAAAAAAAATTAGTGTTTTTCCTAGTTTTTGCAATATGCACTTAGAACTAAATACATTTTCAAATAACCCTATATCACTTCATGTGTTGTGCACAAATCATATAACAATACATTCCCATATTTTTTTCCATCCTTATTATGGACCTCACTAATTTCACTTATCCTTAACCAATAATCACCATATATATTGTTGATATTAGTATTTGGCACAAAGTATTATCTATTAGATAAACTATGAATAAGAAAAAATATTTTATTTTACTTTTATTTATTTCTTCTCTAGTGTCTTTTTCTTTCCTTCCCTCCTTTTTTTCTCACCCTCTCCTTCCTTCCTTCCTTCCTTCCTTCCTTCCTTCCTTCCTTCCTTCCTTCCTTCCTTCCCTCCTTCCCTCCCTCCCTCCCTCTCTCTCTCCCTCCCTCCCTTTAGGTAGCTCTGTTTCCAACCTTCTTATTTTTATTCTCCCTAAAAATAAATATTCCAACCTATATTATTCTGACATATTTACTCATCTTGAAAAACTTATTTTAACATTTCTTGCAAGGCCAGTCCAGTGCTAGAGAATTTCCTGTTTTTGTTTGTTTGGTGTTCGCATTATGTATGTGTTAGCTCATCTGCAGTTGTCCCACAGTTCTTTTGATATTCTGCTCCATTGTTTTTATTATTCTCATTTCATTTCAGTTTTGGAAGTTTCCATTGACATTAAGCTCTCAATTTTTTTTCCTTTTTATATCTTGTCTACTGATGAGCCCATCAAAGGCATTTTTCCTTTCTATTATAGTGTTTTGATTTCTAACATTTCTTTCTTATTTATTCCTAGAATGTCCATCTTACTGCCTATATTATTCAACTTTTCTTGTATGTTGTCATTTTTTTCATTAGATTTCTTAACATGGTAATTATAAGTGTTTTAAATTCCTGGCCTGATAATTCCAGTGTTTCTGTGAATCTGGGTCTATTTCTAATGCTTTTTTCGGTATCTTCAAACTGTGTTTTTTATCTTTTAGTACCCCTTGTAATTTTTTGTTGAAAGCCATACATGATGAACTCAGTAAAATGAACTAGGATAAAGAGGCCTTTAGTGTAAAGTTTTATGGTTATCTGGCTGAGTTAGGCTGTGTTTGTTGTTTGCTATACATACAGAGGTCAGAAGCCAGAATTCCCTTTGGTGTCCGTGTTTTTGTCTCTCATGTTACCTTTGGATTTTACTGCAGATTTCTTCTTAAAAGAGAGTGTGAGCCTTGCATTTATTTTATCTGTAATCCGCTGTTATTATACAGGAGTCTGGTTGACATGTCACTAAAGTATGGAGTTAGGGAAGTTACTGTTCTAATCCTGTGATTCAGTTCTAGTCTTTTACTGAGCCTGTGTTTCTGGCCTATAAACTCCTCCCATGCTCTCCAGTGAGACAAAATGGCTAAGGGACTTGGCACCTGGGTATTCTCCTTCTCCCATGTCAAAGGCTACAGGGAGCTAGAATTGGATATTCCCTTTCTCTAAATTGATTAAGCTCTGGCAAAACACAAGTCAACTGGCTTGCTTAAAATAGTTTATTTTGAGGGTAGTCCTTTGTTAAGTAGAACAGAATATTTTGGACTTATTTCAGAATATTTACTTTCCTCTTCCACTATTAGAAGCTTAAGAGAAATTTTCCCTAGTGTTCACCCTGAGAAGCTGATGGGACTACTAAAGATAAAAATTCTCATAAATGTGGGGGATCCTATAAGGCTGGGCCCTCATGCACTTTCTAACTCTCAAACTAGTCCTCACTGAGCCTCTGACAATTTATCAATTATGATTTAAGCATTCCTACCAGAACTGGGTTGCAGTGGGATTCTGCTCTTGAGTATCTGATCCTAGCAAACTGGGATTCACAGCATATGACTGTCTTTGCAGTTTTTGAGTTACATTGTGGTTTATCCTGTGATCTCAATTCTCTGTTGAATCCATAAAGATTGTTGATTTTTAGCTTGTTCATCTTTTCTCTTTTTGAATGTATAAGGATAAAGTGATAATTCAAAATCTCTACACATTGGACTGAAAAGTAGAAGTGATCATAATTTCTTAAGGCCTTTGTATATTAATTTCTTTATGTTTCTTATTTCTGCATTTGTTTCATTTGGATAATATTTCTCCTAATTCAAGTTTATTTTTCTGCTTCTTTGATTGTCTAGTAATTTTTGACTGAATTATGGACATTGTTAATTTCTTATTATTCAATGATAAACTCTTTCCCATAATGACTGTGCCAATTTACATTCCCATCAACAATGTATGAGTTCTCTTTTCTCTTCATCCCTGCAAAAATTTGGTATCCTTTGAGGTTTTAATAATTAAGTTAAATCATCTCCTAACAGGCCTGAGATGACATCTCATAGTGGTTTTGATTCGCATTTCTCTGATGATTAATGATGTTGATTACCTTTGAAGCCTTCTTTTTGGCCTTTGTTTCTTGTTTGTGTTTATTGAATTTTTTACCCAATCAGTAATTGATCAACTCTCATCTGCTCCCACTCTCCCCCATTTTGTGGTTTCCAATGTCTAGTAGCTCCATCTTTATGTCCATGTGTACGCATTGTTTCAACCTTTGCTAATATGTGCAGAGAAACCTTGATTTTATGGCTAATTATCCTTTATTACTAAGAGCCAATGTATCTGAGTACTCTACCCAATCTCCCTATGAATTATGTCTCTCCTGTCTGCTTTGGAGAATACAAATTCTTTCTTTCTTTATGTGTGAATTTCTAAAATTCTTCACCCTATAGCTTTTTCTATTGTCCTTCCTACAACTTCATGACATTTTATCCACCATTTATGCAGATCAATGCTCATCCAAAAACTCAGATTTTTTTTTGTTTTTTTTTATCCTTCTGAAGTTCTCTGAACCATTCTCACTATGCAACTTCCACTCTCATATTCTTCCCTATAGGTTCTTGATACTCCAGCTTTCCAGCACCTTGATCCCTATCTCCTTAACTCTGTGAGACTATGTGGCTCTGCTTGAGTTTCTACCCCTGACCTGTGCTTTAGTAATCAAGCTAGGGTAATGGTAATGTTCACTTTATATGTTTTCTTCTATCAAGTATCACAATCTCATATTCTTAGAAGTCTAAACACTCTTGTACATTTTTTTTTCTGGTCTCTAGTTATGGCCTATTCCTATATCAGTTAGTCCTTCATGAACCTTTGGCAATGTCTCTGTACTCACACACAACAACCATCTAGATGTGTGGCTATCCTGCTAATTTAGGAAAATGTTATTTGGAAACTGGTATTGTCTGATAATTTTTAATAACAAATAAAGGTAATTCTTGATTTCAAACCATTTACATTCATTGTTCAAATATCAATGATGTTTGTCTTTATTAATGCAATAGATTCATTTAATGTAATGTGTACACTGTAGAGGAACTAGAGAGTTAGCTGCCAATCAGCAATTAGAAGATTTCTCCTTGTTTTTCTTATAAGTTAGAAAACTCTAGAAATATGCATTTCTTCCTTTCCCTTTTAAAATATAAATTTATCTGTTGTCCACTTGGGGACATATCTTTTGTTTAAGACCATTTGTGGGATATGTAAAATCTTACTAAATCACTTTTCCCCTGAAAGTAAACTGAAGGTACTATTTACTTGTTATGCTCCACTATGCAATACAAAAAAAAAAAAATCTAAATTATTATATTTTTCATCAGTTATTTCACACAGAAATCTATACAATTAGAGTGAATTTCATAATTACTTTTACTCCGAGATGGAAAATGTGTAGTTAATTATAAGACTCAGAGTATTACAGAACTTCTTTTTTGCTACCTATTTTCTAGTACATGAACAAGTCGAAAGAGAGGCATCCTTAGATCAGCACACATCTTCCCAATCCATTTACTACTTATTACAAGTCTGATGTAACCCAAAATAAAGTTTACTAGCAAACTAAAAGTTTAATAGCAAACTATTAAATATAGGCATAGAATCTTTTTCAACATTGTTAGTTTAGTGATAAGAACTAATTTTCAAATGATTGATATGTGGCTCTAAGTTGGTGGAGTAGGAATGGGCAAATTTGCACCATGAATCTACAACATTTGGCGTAAAGAGTGATTAAGAAATTCAAGTAACCAGATCCTGTTTACCTAGGATGCTTTTTTTATGGACATACATGTCTATGCTCAAAATTCAGCATCACAGGGAAGCAATAAAGCTAGTCAAAGAAAACATACTTAAGGTGGAAATACATGTACCAATGACTCAATGTATCAGGGCAGCATATAGTGTGAAACAGTGATTTAGGACTTACCATATTGGGGACTGAAACACTTCAACCTATCTCTCATCAGAGTAAAATTCCACCATGGAGAGGAGGAGCTTTGTGAGGAATTACAAAGAGCTATAACATTGCATGAAAGATCTAGCAAAGAATTTAATATCTCACCCTTAGGGCTTGGGTACCAGGATGAGTAAAAGGACAAATAACCATCCTTTGACTTTAATGATCCATCATAGATCTGCACAAAGCAGAATATCTGTGGTAAATTATAGATTAAAAATTCAGCCCCAGGTAGATTCAGATAAAACCTGAAACAAGCATTTTTTCATGTTGGATTGTGTTCTTCAGTGTGAAGAGTAGATTTCTTTTTTCAGGCTCAACCTTTACATCTAGATCGACAGAATGTAAAGTAAATGTAATCACCACCATTTACAAGTTGCCATTCACTAATGTTGTCTGTTTACTTTAATAGGATTATCATATTACATGTTTCTATTTCCCTTGATGTTCTGTCCTTGCTACAGGTCATGTCTTTGTTTCTTCTTCCTGTTGTTCATAGGCATCAAGTAGGCAATGGACATTTCTAGTGTAATGAAAGAGAAATAGACACACAAGAAAAATAAGCAAGTTACCAGAGTTTACAGTTATAGCTACCAAACCCTGTATTCCTAGTTCGTTTATTTGTTTACATATTTGCACTATCTCCTGGACATATACAAAATAGAGACATGGGCCAGGCATGGTAGCTCACACCTTTAATCCCAGCACTTTGGGAAGCTAGGCAAGACAATTGCTTGAGGCCAGGAGTTTGAGTCCAGCCTGGGTAACATAGCACTGTATATTAAAAAAAAAAAAAAACACACACACACACAACCAACCCAAAAAACATATATACACACATGTAAGTATGGTGGCATGTGCCTATAGTCCCAGCTACTCAGGAGGCTGAGGTAGGAGGATCACTTGAGCCCAGGAGTTCAAGGCTGCAGTGAGCTGTAATGGTGCCACTGCACTTCAGCCTGGGTGACAGAGTGAGATCCTGTCTCAAAATAAATAAATAGTTTTAAAAATAAAATAAGAAAAATAGAGATCTGAAAATGAAAGATGACATTCATTTCCAAATATAGAGACAGAATAGACTTATTAGAGATTACAGCTGCCTCCTCCTCTCATTCTTCCTTAGTAAATGCAGTTCTTATATAGGGGGGTACAGTTACCTTATCCAAAATATCTAAGTCTAACTCATAAGAGAGACAGATTTTGCATTAAGAATAACATTTTTTCTAAAATTCAATATCATTTCTCATCAATTATTTTAGTAAAGTTTGCTTTGCAACTATATTCCCCTCACTTTTTAAATATCACTGGCAATCTGTAATACAATTCCTGGACCTTGGTTCAAAGCTTTACAGAAATCTACTCATGAAAACCTTTTCTGTATAATACATAACATATGGATTTCTTGGCTTACAAAGAGACCTTAAGAAGGCATGATTCTTTAATAATGTACCATAAAGAAAATGTTTTTTAAAGTATGTTTAAAATAAAAATAATCTAATTATATAATTATGGATAGAGAAAGAAAGAGCTCTATGTGGTAAGCCTGGATATAACTATGACAATATGATTTTCATGGAATTGGCATAGTTTACCAACCGAGACCACAAATATTAGATAGCTCATCATAGGTGGGCTTTCTATAAGATTTTAACTCTGGACAGCCAATGACTGCATCACATATCAATTCAGCTTGGAATCAAATATGGCTGTACTTCCTACACTGAATGCAATTTAAAGAAAGATCACATTTGATTCATACATAAATTGCTGGCAAAAATTCTAAAGCTACTTGTTGGCCCATCTTCTTTGGTTGCCAGGGTAGGAACACATTTTGCCAACACGAGAAGTTTCTCAATTTTCATGGGTTTGGGAGATTAATTCCAAACCGGGGAAATACTTCAGTTTTTTATGTCGTTTACACTTAACAAAGCACAATTTCTAGTTTTGACAAAAAATATGGACTTAAAACACTTTCTAAACAAATAAACAAACACAAATATTAAAAAGACTTGCAGGACCAAATCATAAGAAATAAAGCCCTATAAATCTCTTTTGTTTGCACAATTATACATAACTTAGAAATTTAAGGATCTAGTTTTCTTTAATATATGCCTAGATTTAAAGATCACAGGAATAAAAAAAGTATTGAAAAAAATAAGTAACTGTATTATTTATGAAATAATTTATGAAGACATGACTTCAAAACATAGCTGTCATCTTTTTCTAATTCATGTATAACAAATGGCAACACTTTAAATATGTGTCTGTCTTTCATAATATGATGCATGTTTTCCCTCCCCATAAAACCTCAACTCATGTATAACAGTATTTTTAACTAATAAAATTGCAGTCATCCAAAGAAATTTAGACAAGTATAAACTAACTGAATAGATAAATTTTTTCATTTGACATTATTTCAAAATTAAGCTTAGTAAAATATCACCTGGGACTAATTTTCTTAGGCTTAGACTGTTCCACTGTGTGTTTGTAAGAAATGAGAAATGAATGAAGAATTTTTTCTCTCTCAAATATTTTCAATTGGGCAGTGGCAAAAAAAAAAAAAAAATCAGCCATTGGAGGCCATTTTGAAAATTAACAGTCTTTCCAGTGGAAAGTGATGTTTTAGAGTATTTATCTCTTTGGATTGTTTATATCTAGGGTATACGTATAAACCCAAGAAGCCTACTTGCAGGTATAGAACAATTTTAGAGCTTGTTTTTTGAAGTATAAAATTCCTAGTGCAAAAATGTATATACAAATAAACAGACAGAAGGCATAAGAACACGTGGCTCATAATTTTAAAAATTGGGAAAAAATTATTTCTTGGTTCATATTGGAATAGCAACCATAAATGAGGACAATTAACAGCTTTTCTTTTTCTTCTGATTCAGTAAAATATTTGTTTGGCTGAAGTATTCAGAATATAAATTTTCCCTGTAAGGAAGTTGCAGAGAATAGCCCAATAGTGCATTGGAATTTTATTTTTGACTTTTTTTCTTTTGTAAAAGACCAACAGAAAATTGTCATGGTTAATAAAATAGGATTTATAGTAATAGCGTTATCACATGTCTAATGTGAACCATAACAGCTGTATCCAGGTCAATAACCCTTCTCCTTTTTTTGTGTACTTATTTTGTTCTATACCATCCCAATAAATATGTCTCATTGCAATTCCACTTTCCTTCAAATATTGTTTTCTACAGATCATTTCCAGAAAGCTATAGAGCTATTTTTTGCCACTGATTAGAAAGAATAGGCATAACTTTTTTTCCACTGCTATGTTTTATTTGCTTTATAAGATTTCTCCTGACCAAATATGCCAAAGTAGAGTATGATATTAGCCTGTTAAAATCTAAATACTTGAACAAAATTTGAGCAATATTTAAAATGAATAATTTTATAAATTTTCTAGATATTGGAGAAAAACAAGGCGAAGAATTAGCTTTCAAATATATGTCAGGATACAAGTGAAAACCACTAGGTCTTCTCAAAACCTACACCATTTCTTCATGATCAAGGTAAGATAGCTGACCTGTTAGTTTAGTTCTGATTTCAGTTTTCATAATGTCTTAATTGGAAAATGACAAAACAATGTTGTCATGCAAGACTTCCAGGAGTACGTCTGTTTCTAATGTACAGTGCATAATTTAATGACGAGACACTTCAGTGGTCTACCCACTGCAAATCTCAGTTGTTAAATATGTCTGGAGCAAGGCATCTTTAAATAGTAGGCACTTTTTTGGTACATTAATTTCCTCACACTCAGAAGCAGAAAATGTGATTCTAGCTGTCATTTTGTGTAAAGCTCTGTTTACTTTAAAATGCTATTTACAGCCTAAATGTCTGTTCAAACTGATTAACTATAGTGGAATTTAAAACTTTTATAAAACCTATTTATTACGGTTAATGGTTTCAGATTTTTTTTTCTTTCCCTACAGACTATGAATTAAGGAATCTCTGTAATTGGCATTAAAACGCAAGGCTCTCAAGGCAAATCTTGAAAAAGATAAACCAACGGGACTCCAGAAAACATTAACATTTTAAATGTAAGCCACAAGTTGGTTTAGAGCTTGGACTATAATCACAGGATGTAAACACTTTTTTCTCCCCCCAAGAGATTAGGAATGAAAAGACAAAGCCAGAAAAACCATCCTCATACCACAATACCAAAGTAGTTAGCAAACATTATCTTCATTGATGATTCAAGTTGGCTAACCACAGGCTTGCTGACTAGCTTGGTATCCATCAAATCGTTTACAGTGCATAACATCCCATTATATGTGGTTAAATGTGGTTGTCCTATGTAGAGCTAGTCTAACCAGTATTACAAAGAGATAAATGTTGAATGATAATCCCATATTTTACCAGCATGGTAAGGAAAAATTCATACTAAAGAAATATGAATTGAGCTTTTATTAAAATTGTTAAAATACTATTATAAGCCCCTATTTCAGCTATGGAGAGATAGTACCTTAAAACAATCAACTTCACTCCTCCTTTAAAATACCAAATAACTCCTAAATTTAATTCTATCCTATTTAGAGTTGAAAAATATTTCCCAACAAGATCTTGTTCTTTTTGCATTAGACAATTGTGGGATAAACAAGACTCTCCTGATTAATGTAAAGAGCTTGAAGACAGCTTTACAATTAAGTTAATAATTTTATGTAGCTGACATAATTTCACAAGAAAAATGTTAGAACTTTTAATCCTTGAGTCATCAAAGATGATTGCAATCAGCAGTTTCTTAAGAAAAATTATGGAGAGGATGGATGATGTGACATCAAAGATTTATTTTGTCATTACTTCTCTAATTCAGTCTCTAACTCCTATTTTAAGGGAATCATAATGATAACTTCCATATGTTATTGCTTCTCAAATGCCTGGGACAAACATTTGTTTCTGTAGTCACATCTTTCCCAACAACTCAGTTTTCTCCTGATATGTTTTTCCTGACTCTCAACCACTGTGTACAAAGAAAATACAGGAAGCTTGTAATAAATGACTAAATTCTCACTTTAGAAACTTAACTTTGCTGGGAAAATACATAACAATTATTCAGTGAAATTTAAATTATTATTTGATATATCTTCTTCCTTGGGTGACTGCTATAAAGATGACTACATGAAAAGTAGCACAACTATTTACTTTTAATTGGCCATTTCTATTAAACCTTTAAAATTCAATTCAACAATTCATGGTTGATTACCTACTATCTGTTGGAAGCTTTTATAAGTATTTCTTATAAATGAGTGAAGACACAGACAAAAAGGAATTTCTTGCCATATTCAAGTGAAGAGACAGAAAACAATAATAAACAGGATAAGAAAAATATAAAACGGTCAAGAAAATAAAAAGTGCTATTTACAAGAAAAGGAAAACAGAGAATGGGGAATCAAGAGTGGGCATTTGGAAAAACAAGATGCATGTTGCTGTATAAAATAGAGTGGGTTGGCCAAGCTTTATTGAAAAAGTGAAATTTAAGCAAAGACTTGAAAGCAATTTTGGAATTACCTAAATGAGTATATTTGAAGAAAGAACTTTTCAAGGGGAGGCAATAGCTAAAGCAATAGATGCAGAAAGGTGAATAAACTAGGAATGATGGGAAGGTTGGGGATTTTCTGGCGATGGCAAAGTTAGTGAGAGACACATAAGTGAGGCCAGAGTGGTTTTGGTGGGGTTTGCAGGGTGTGTCATGCAGGGTCTTTAAGCATATTCAAGGATTCTCCCTTTTTCTCCATTACAATAGGAAGCCATTTCAGAGTCTAGAGAAGAGATGTGCTATGACATAACTCACATTTTCAAAACAGCACTTGAGCTATTGTGTTGAGAAGAGACTGCTGGGAAACAAGAACCAGGGAGCCAAGTTGAGCAAATATTGCAGCAATCAGGTGAGAAATAATAGTGGCTTAAAACAGAGTGATAGCCATGGAGTTGGTGAGTAGTGATCAAATTGAGCACCTATTTTAAAGACAGATCCAACAGAATTTTGTAATGGATTAGGTATGGGGTATGAGATGATGCAAAGGTCTTGAACTGAACAATCAGAATGTAGTTGTCATCAGCTGAGTTGGAGAAGGCTATGCTCAGTTTGGAGGGCACAGATGAGGCCATCAGATTAAGGAAGATGGAGTGAGCAAGCCTGTAAATGGTACTGTGAGGTCAAGTAATATGAGAACCAAAAATTGACCATTTAGATTAGTAATGTGAAGGTTATAGCTAAGCTCAACAATATCATTTTTTGGTTGCGTAGTAGGAGTAAAAGCTCAACTTGAGTAGATTTCAGAGATGACAGGAAAAGAGAACTTGGAGTCAGAGCTTTACTGTAAAGGAGAGCAAAGAAATGTGATGGTAGTCATTAGGGGAGAGGTGGTTAAGAGACATTCTTGTTTAAGATGAGAGCAAAAATACCATGGAAATAATAGAGAAGAGGGGACAATTTATGAACACATGTCTCTGAGTGGACATAAGGTGGTTGATATCTAGTGCACAAACTGAAGAACTGCATTTGGATAGGAAGATGAAAGAAAAAACACACAGATGAAGTTCTGGTAGATGGGGATATGGCAGTAGAAGCCTGTAAAAATTCTCTTAGAGTTGATTTAAATGTTGTAAGCTGAGAGTAAAGGTGAAAAGGGAGGTTTTCAGACAAAAGCATAAGGTATGAAATAGTTTTTGAAGAGACTGGGTGCAATGGCTCATGCCTATAATTCCAACATTTTGGGAGGCTGAGGTGGGAGGATCACTTGAGCCAAGAGTTTGAGATCAGCCTGGGCAATATAGCAAGATCTTATCTCTACAAAATTGAAAGCTAAAGGAAAAAAAAAATTAGCAGAGCATGGTGGCATGTGCCTATAGTTCCAGTTACTTGGGAAGCTGAGACAAGAGAATTGCTTGAGCTTAGAAACTCAAGGTTACAGTGAAACATCCATGATCACACTGCTGCATTCTAGCCTAGGGGACAGTGAGATCGTGTCTCTAAAAACATGTAAGAAACTAGAGATTTGTCTTATTGCCTAGCAAACTGGTTTGAACAGAACTAAAAAAGTGCCTCTAGTTTAAGAAAATCAGTCCTTAAGATTACAGAGCTATAAGAAACCTAACTCTACTATAAAATTAGAGACTGCATTATTTTTTATTTCAGTTTTATTACAGAATATTTCAAAAATATAAAAAGTAGAGGAACTAATATAATGAATGGTTATGCACTGATCACTCAGCTTCAATAATTATCAACTCAAGGCTAATTGTGGTTCATTCTATGACTACACCCTATTTTTCTCATTGAATATTTTAAAACAATCAATACATATAATCTTATATCCTACATATAATTTTATTTAATCTGCAAACATTTCAAGATGTGTCTCTAGATGACAGGCACTCATTTTTATAAATATGCCACTATTATATCTAAAATATAATAACAATAATTCTTTATCATTGATTAACCGCTCATTGTTCACATTGTATCAATTTGTTTGCTTCAGCTGGGATCCAGTTAAGATCACATCTTTGCAGTTGAATGATTTTTTTAAATATATCTTTAATTCTATAGTTTGCCATCCATCTTATTATATTTCTTTGCAGCTTTTTCTGTTATTGTTAAAGTAACTGGATTGTTCATCTTATACAGTTTGTCACACTCTGAAATTTGCGACTGCGTGTTCATGGTGGATTTCATATGTTCTTCTGTTTCCTTATTTTTTATAAATTGATAGGTAGATATGGTGGTTCAATCACATTTTGGTTTGATTGTTTGAGTAATTTGTTTTCATAGGTGGTGTGTTGTATAACCAAATCAGGATTTATATAATACCAGTGGTGTCTTTATTTGTTTTTTTTTTTTTTTCAGCAATTTGTAATCATTGTTTATCTAAGATCTGTTAACTTAATAAGAGTTATAAAATCTTGACATTCCACTATTTCTTTCTCTATTAACTGAAATAATCCCAGAGCAAAATGTAACCTTATAAACTAGTTTCTCACCCTGAAGTATAGTTCATATAGAAAAACTTGAAAAAAAATCTTGACTTTTTTTATTATATGGGATTTTTCAAAATAATAAGTTGGCTCCTTAGTATCCTCAAAGATCACCTACCAATGTTTATTTTAATATTGTTATAAACACATGAATGTAACAAATATGATGGATTTCAATCCATTGTATTATTTTTAATGATTCTCAAATTTCCCTTCTGACTAGTATAAGGCTGTTCAAATTGTTTAAGAGTCTTTTTAACCTTTTTATTGAATCTTAATAATTTTCAATCATTGAAAGAATAATTTCTCAAAATTTTGTTCTATGCACTTTGTAATAACTACGAATATGACACACTTTTAATTTAATCAGCATGATTAACACTTTTCTATTGCTTTCTTTAATTTATACCAGTCATAGCGAAACTATGGCCAGTGAGCCGACCTCTTGGTTTTGAAAATTCAGTTTATTGGAACATAGTCACGCCTATTTATTTATGTATTGCCTACGACTGCTTTCACTCAACAGCAATACAGTAGTTGTAATAAAGACCAACTGCATAGTCATCAAGCCTTAAATATTTACAATCTAGTCCTTTACAGAAAAAGTTTGCTAATCCATAATCTAGACAACCAACACAATAAATCATGTCTTTATTTATGATTTCCTATTTCTGTTATGTAAACACATTATGCCAATTTCAAATCACTAATATAATATCACTGAAGGCAGAGTTGGGAAGAAATTCATATCAACACAACATTATATACTATTTTCAACATAAAGATACAAATGGCATAAATAACTTCAAGAACGTAGATGAAAATAAATTTAATGAAATAAAAATTTGTGAATTTTAAAAATGTATTATTGGTTAGGCACAGTGGCTCATACCTATAATCTCAGCCCTTTTGGAGGTTAAGACAGGCTTGAGCCCAGAAGTTTGTGACCAGCCTGGGCAACATAGTGAAACTCAGTCTGTACAAAAAATACAAAAATTAGCTGGATATAGTGATGTGTGCCTGTAGTCCCTGCTACTTTGGAGGCTGAGGTGGGAGGTCAAAGCTGCAGTGAGCTGTGATTGCTCTACTGCACTTCAGCCTGTGTGACAGAGTGAGACGCTGTCACAAACAAAACAAAACAAACAACAACAACACGAACAACAAAACACCTGGGCATGTGGTGGCTCACGCCTGTAATCTCAGCATTTTGGGAGGCTGAAGTAGGTGGATCACCTCAGGTCAGGAGTTAGAGACCAGCCTGGCCAACATGATGAAACCCCCTCTCTGTTAAAAATACAAAAAATTAGCCAGGTGTGGTGGTAGGCACGTGTAATCCCAGCTACTCAGGAAGCTGAGGCAGGAGAAGAGCTTGAACCTGGGAGGTAGAGGTTGCAGTGAGCAGAGATCACGCCATTGCACTCCAGCCTGGGCAACAAAGTAAGACTCTGTAAAAA